>NC_068373.1:18202646-18502646 GCF_023724105.1 Carassius gibelio | reverse complement strand
ATTAGCCAAAGTTAGCAGTTAAAAAAAGACATTTATGTTTCTTGCAAACGAAAAATGTAAACATATAAGCCTCGAACATTAACCAGTCGCCTTAACTAGCATACAAACACAACACTAATGCATGCCTTGATGGATAACATCACATTAAAATGTCCTGCAGTGATGTCTGAATGCATAAGCAACACTTGTCAAGTCAAATTGGTATAGCATTCTAATAGCATGACAATGCATTCTAATGGAAAAGTCCTCTTGCGTGCACTCAAACAGTCACAGTACAGCACAGGCTCTTCATTTAGAAGAAGGAGGAGGTGGCAGGGGTTCGAGAAGAAAAACACACTTACCACAGTGACTCTCTCAGATGCATACACCCAGTCTGGCTCCAGTCGATCTGTGCCCCCCTCCATACGTCGAGCTCGGCCGTTCCACCCCTGCATTCCTCCACCTCCCTTCTATTCTCTCTTCTATTTTAAAACTCTTCGTCCTCTCCCTACTCACCTTCCACCCTGACATCTCTTTGTGAATTCCATACCTCCTCTTTCTATTCTCACCCCTTCCGCCGGTCTCCTCAGGGTTTTCTCGTCCCGGTCTCTCACTCTTCTTGAAGCTGTCCTCTAGCCGCTATTAACTTAAATGCAGACGGTCTGATGTTCCTTGCTCTCTGTATATGTGTGTGTGTGTGTGTGTGTGTGTGTGAAGAGACAGAGCGAGAGCGAGTGGGGAGTGCAAACCGGGACACACAGGCTGTGTCAGTTTGAATGAAAATTGTGAATGCGCTTCCTTCTCCTCCCCCTCTCCCTCTCTCTCTCTCTCTCCCTTACTCTTCGTTTCCTTCCCTCCCCCTTCATCCCCACCCTACTCTCTTGCGCACTCTCTTTCCTCTCACCCTCTTTTGGGTGCTTGTTCTGTCTGTATTCCCTCCCATTTTCAAACATTTTCACACTCCAAACACATTTATATTGTTATATTTACCCCCTTCCCCTCTTTTTCTCTCTCATCACTCCCTCTCTCCCCTCCACATTTAATAAACACATGCACACACATTCACGCTTTCCTCGCTGTGTGCCAGACACTTAACCCTTTGCTTTCTGTGAGGCACTTCCCTAAAAATAGTTTACGCAGCTTGGTGTCAGACAATCTTTAGTTTATTCAAATTTAATAAAAGTTTATTCAGTGTTGTGTATTTTGATTATTGTAACATATCATCCATATTTAAGACTCATTTTTTTTCAGTAACTGGTGTTAAAAATGCTTATTAAAACTTATATTTTACCATTTCAGGCATGTGTAATCATTTGGGAATATTACTAAAATTATATTCTTTATAAATACAAAAAATTTAACAGGCAGATAAAAAGTAAAGTACACAACATCTAATTTATACATAAATGCTTGTGAGTTAAGTGCTTAATATGATTTAGCTGCTTTCAATATGTGTGTATCAGTCTATTGTGTTAGAACCAGACTAAATGTAAAATACCTACAATCAGTAATGAGACTTCTGCAAAAGCAAAATTCCACCTATAATAATTGTGAAGTTTTATTAACTCAGTTGATCTAAGGGTGGCACATGCATGAGACTTTGCCATCACGTAGACACCTGAGCGATGTACATGTAGTATCAGGAAAAGAACTTTACCAAGTATCTTCCCCACAGACACACTACTTTCAGACACTGCATTAACGGATCCAGTTTCTGGTCGAGTCAACATGCCTTTAACATTTTCCTCCCCCTCACGCTCTCCATATTCTCTCCCTTCATAGTGACATATTGATCAGAAATAATGGGAGAGGGCGGAGGAGTAGTGGTCATTGGGGTCAGCGCCATGGCTAGACTCTCTCACCCCTATGCATGACCCCCACCCCTCTCCCAACATGTCCTCGCTGATCCCAAGCTCCCCCTTCCAAACTCACCACCGATCTGCCTCGGCCACCGTATCCATCTGACATCGGCAGCTGAAGATGGATAGAGTGACAGTCGATAGTCAATACAGGACAGGTTGTGGAGGGAGGGGGAGGATCATGTCGATCGAAGGGTGAACGAGGAAGGAGACTGAAACAGTACAAGGGGCAGTTCACCTAAAAATGAAAATTCTGCCAATGTCTACTCACCCTTATGTTGTTTCAAACATGTATGACTTTTTTCCTTCTGTGGAACATTAAAGAGCCAGTAAGATGAAAATTCTAAGCTTCCTTTCACTGTTTATAAGTCCTGTACATTAGGTTTAAATCCATCCAAGGTTAAAAAACATTGTCATTTTGTCAAAACATCATTTTAAAATTACCTCAATTCTCAGAGATCCCCAAACGGTTCACGCGAAGCTGTTCAAAAGATTCAGTTTCCTTAAACCCCACCTTTCGGTAGCATACTGTGTTCTGATTTGTCAACTAACATAAGCAGTTTTGATTGGTTGTTCCTCACACATCTTTTTGGGGTGAATTATGTCTTATTCCTCTCATCGCGACGCAAACAGTAAAATAAAAAACTTGAACAGTCTCGCTGCTTTTTCTTCTGTGTGGGTGTATTCAAGCCGCATGCTTCAGTTTGAATCTGAATAGCACGTTCAGCGCGGGCGCGTGGTCACATTTGATATAACAAAGGGAGACATGAAAAACAGACATCGCGTTGTTTTCATATGGATTACTTTATCACAGAATATCTGTTAGCAGCACTTATTTAGTTTTAAAGAAGACATGTCAAACTTTATATAGATATCTCTCTCATGTCTCTTCATTGAGTATTCACGGAGTTACACTTCATTTTAATGACGTGTTTGTACATGACGATCAGCACAAACAAAGGCTACAGACAGCACACATGCTGATAAGACGCTCGGGAGAAAACAGACACATAACTTCATAATCATACTTCGCGTTGTGATTCGGAGATGCTCGTTGTTCTAAATAAAGTTGGTAATGAACCATCTTTTATGGCCAAACGCTTTGAAAATCCCACTGTACTCACTGAGATTAGAAAAGCAGTCATCAGTGAAATGTTGTGAACACAACAAGGATTTGTTGTACTGCTCTGCTATTGTGGTAAAAATGAATTTTAGCCATTGGTTCTTCTGATCTTCATTCGTTGGCAGTGAAAATAAAACAAACTTGCCTTTACAATTAAAAACACACTGTCTCCTCGACATGATGCTATCACACCAACCAGAGCGTCTGTGTGGGGGGAGGGGCAGGTCAGAGTTACGTTTCTCTCAAGACGGTAGGCGGAGATTATTATGCAAAGTGTTCCTAGTGACGTACATAGAGATGGGCAAAAGATTTGAAATCTATAACGACTCGTTTCAGCGATTCAGAGTCGAATCCTTACTTTAGAAGCCAATAACTTTATAAATCGTCTACTTTTTGGTTTAATTATTTGCACATTCTTTACACAGATGGACAGCTACATCATACACTGTAATACAGGTAATTTTTGATTTCCCATCTGTGTGGCTCTTTAAAAAAGACATTCTGAAAAATAGTTAGTAAAAATAGTAGTGGGAAAAAAATGGTTGTTTGTGAAAATGGAGACCCAAGGATCTTTGAAATATAAAGGCGAATCAAATTCACAAATGAGTACCAGTTTTCCATCTCTCATCATTTAGCCAAGTAAAAAGCCAGCAAGACAGCATTGACACTACCTGAAAAACATGGTGGGCTTCCACTCCATTGCTTCCCACTGCCTAGTTATCTCAGATCAGTGAGCTTGAAGGCAATAAGACAGGCCAGGGACAGCCCTTTAAAAGCACCAGGACTCAGCGGTGGTGTGTCTGAGCTGGGAGTGTCTTGCAGAGAGCTGAACACTGTTCGAAAAGCTCCTCCATTTTAGCAATCAGCCAATGTCTGGGTCCCTGTGGACACCCTGATGGACAGACAGAGTGCTTCAGTACATTACGAGGTTCGAGGCACATCAGATACCACTGCCGAGGCTAAAGCAACATCCTCCTACCGGCTAAAAATCTTTAATGATTGGATAAGAGTGGTGTGATAATGCTAAGCGACCATTTCAATATACAACAGTTAGAGTCATTCATAACAGTGGAGAAGTTAAAAGGGGATCATTAGGATTTCAGATGGTTCAGCCTTTGCCTGAAGCAAGCCATAGGTCTTCTCTCATTAATATACGTCTCAAGTGACATGCAATATTTCTGTTAGGGAGTTTGTAAATGCACCGTAATGGCGTTATTATTTCAACATTGACTTTAGCGGGGTTAAGTTACACACAGATAAGCCCCCGCAGTCTGCCACTATTACGTTATTAGAAATGTCTTTGAATGGGCTCCTACACTTTCATTAGCGCATCTTAAGTGCTTTTCATCATTAAGTGCGTACTATTCTTTACTTTCATTATTTGGCCTTTTACTGAGAACATGATTTGGTCTAGCTTGACATGAACGGGTCAGCACAGCGTTCACATGTTTTATTGCAGAAGAACCGCAGGATCAGGATGAACAATCCTCTCAAGGAGCTGAGATACCCATCAGAAAAAAAAGAGCTGAATGCAGCTCCGTCAGCCAGCAAATCAATACCAACCATCTTAAAAAGGACGGCATGGGGGAGCGAGCGAAAGACTAATGGAGGAAGACAAGCCAGAGAGTGGAAGAGTAGAGAGATTAATGTAAAAAAGGATTTCCCCTGAAAATGAATCAAAGTCGGCCAGCGAAATAGAAGGTCAAAGGTAATGGGATTAATGGACATAATTAACTCAACTCTATTTTAAATGAACTCTTTTTGAAAGGCAGCAAAAAATATAATTGGTTATTTAGCAAGAAACGGCGCTCACAAAGGCATTTATTTCACCATAAATTATGAATAAAATACTGTAAAAAGAGGAATTTTGTGAAATAATATTACAATTCAAAATAGCCATTTAAATATATATTTAAAATGTAATCTATACCTGTGATGCAAAGCTGAATTTGCTGCTCAAGAAACATTTCTTATTATCAGTGTTGAAAACAGTTGTGCTTAACATTTTTGAGGAAACTGTGAATCGCTTCTTCAGGATTCTTTGATAAATAGAAAGTTCAGAAGAAAACCATTTATTAGAAAAATTATTTTATATTTATTGTATTCATATCACTTATTTGTGTGATGAATTGCCCAATTATTGTAAATTACATATATATATATAAAACTTGCTATTCTTTCTCACAGATGGAGGATTATTGTATAGAATTTGTAGTTTTATTAAGTTTGTCTAAAAGTTATTTTTTTGATCAGTATTTAATGTAGTGCCATGATGTCAAATAAAACAAGGTCAACATACACCGCAGTTGATTTAATGCATTTGCAAACAATCACACTTACTTGCACAATATGTTGTAGGAAAACACCAGTCTACAGTGTTATATTGCTTACTTCCATAAACATAATATAATAATGATTCCTGTTAATGTGTCCTGTACTTTTCATTTCTAATCAACAGCTGATTCTAGAAAGCATGCTTCTGAAGGTTCATCTTTATGCAAGATACAGCATTAAATCTAACACACTGATCAAGAAGTCTGTGATTTGTTTATTGTGTTTCTCTCTATCCCTTTAACAGGTGTGTCCATGGGTTTTTGTACACCATCTAATTCATCGCTCTCGTCTTCCATCACCACGGCTTTCCATGATTCCTGATGCATTCTTTCATTTCTTTCTGTTATCTGGGGTGAGGATGGGACTGCTGCCACCAAAGCAGGTGGAAGATGTTTGAACTCCTCCTCATTTATATCAAAATCCTTCATTTTATGATCAAGCACCCACCAACGTCCTGTGAAGCCCACATCCAGCACACGCTTTGGCAGTTCTGCCCAGGGCACAGAGATCGCCGAGCAGCTTGCCTCATACAGGCTGGACTCGGAGTCGTAGTCTGTGTAATAAGTCAGAGATGCGATGCCCAGACTAGCATAGCGCAGCCTGCCCTCGTTTCGCAGTTTCACAAGGGTCTGGACGTGTCCATCTGAGGTGCCATTGCGTATCCATGGAGACAGGAGCGCCAGACGGTTGGAGGTTTCTCGCAGGCTGGACTCAAAGGAGGCATCATCAGGGTTGGTGTAATGGCAGGCGTACACTCCTCCCAGAAGCCCCAAGTATAGCGAGGCTTTAAGGGGTCGCTCCCTGGCCCCCAGCACTGCCTCACGACAAGCCTCCTTATAATCGCTTAAAAGACTACGGCACCATACACCTAAAAACAGTGAAGAAACAGCAGATCTTGATTAACATTCAATACGATTTTCCAATTGCCACATATTGTATGAAAGATAAAAATGAAGCAATATGAAATAATATTATGATGTCACTATAACAGATTTAGAAAACTAGTTAACAAACTAATACAGATGTATTTTTGCAGATAAAAAATGAACACGCCTGCCCTCAATTCAGATTATAACTAAATGTACACTTGACACACGTGACTGACCTCCAAATCGTAATAGGAACAGTATTTTAAACGTATGTCTGTAGCAAAAAAACAAAAAAACAAAAAACCGTGGCTTGGTCTTACCTGCGCGACTGTTTATCAGTCTTTGCCACCTTGTGCCCTTAGTTGTTTCTGTAACTGTTGTGGAGCAACATCTCTTCAGCAGCCACGAGGCGGCCATGTTAGCAGATGAACTCTCGAAGTGTGACAGTTCACAGTTCACAGCAAAGGAGGAGCTGCCAGCCCACAGTTTCCAACACTGGCTCAACGGGGCAACGGAGACTGGTGAAACTGATGAGCCAAAATGACGAAAAACAATGTACGTGCAATGTTATTGTCACGGCGGGGAAACAAAATATAGTCTTTTCGGTTCCACCATGCATTATTACGAGCCATATCACTAAGAAATGAAAGGAATTGCAAACAGATAATATTTTTAAAGTCTTTATGTTAGACCAAAAATAATGATCTAGAATTATTTGTGTCAAATATTTGGATCTGAATGTAAAATTTGGCAAGAAAATACCCTTATGTGCTATGAATTTATTTCACAGCGCGTAGATAAATATGACTATCGAATATGTAGGCTTTTTATAAAAAATAAATAAAAAAAACTAATAATAATAATAAAAATAATAATAAACACTTTTACCTAAGATCTAATACAACCTGCCATGCTGATTCTTAACTTTAAGCCACCAGTATACTATAAAAAGAGGTAAAACAGGCAACGTTAAAAACATTCACGTTTTAGTTCCGGTCACGTGGTTGTGTTTTGACGCACCGGAACCCTGCAAGTGACGTGGAACATGTGGACAAAAACGCTAAATCCCTGCGTATTAAGACGGCATCAAATCTATTATATCTATTATTTAATCGGCTAATGATTTCTCTCAGTTAGTCAAAAGGCTCTAAATACCACCCGGGCTGACGAAACAACTGTTTTTTCAAGCTTGATTCTTGAAGTTGCCAGAAGGAGTCAGGATTGGCGTCTGTTACTGAAGGATTAACGTTCCCATATTGTAGCAGCCAGGTGAGCAAATTAGTCCAAATTTGATTTTGTTGGTGACGGCTGTCGTATGGTTATATTGTGTTTATTGTCTTGTTTCCGCGCAGATATTCACATGAGAACTCCTTAAGAATCCTGTGATCTCCAGTCATGGCTAGTCCACACGATTTAACGTTTCAGGGTAATTGTTTATCAGTCTTATATGCACCTTCTTGTTATGACTTTCTGCTTTAATGTTCATTCTGCACGTTTCCAGAGTTTGAGGAAGCCGCAGATCTCCTGTCTTCAAATCCTGGAGCCTCAACCCTGAGCATCTCCTCATCTGTAGAGGTCAAAGTTGATCTGTCAGAAGATGAAGACAATCAGCAAGAGAGCTCAGAGGTGAGCTGCAAAACCAAACATGCACTTAAGGTCACAAATAACTGCTTATTTCTTGTGCATCTTAGTTTACAGGTCATGTTATAAGCCTTTTTTTCTTGCTCTATTTCCCCACAGTTGCTTGGAGGTGAAAAACAAACTGGTGGCTTTTGGACGTTTGAATACTATCAGTCATTCTTCAATGTAGACACAATACAGGTACATTTGTTTCCTTACTTATGGTATTCTTTGAACTCCTTGTATTATGTAACACATCTTGGTACAATCACTATGTGGGTCAAACTGACCCTAATTGTATTCGGTATAAGACACACAAGTAAAAACATTCAACTTTTAATATTAATCATCACCACACATTACCAAATATATATAAGTACATAAAGTAATTATATAATAATTAAAAAAATATATATTCCAAACCAATTTTTAAAGCATTTAAACATTTTAAACGGAATAAGTTTGTAAAAACATTTATTCGGTGTGCTTTCCTAATCTTTAAACAGTAGAAGCATAGGCCTGTCGCTTGCAATGTGATGATCACGGGTTCGATTCTCAGTGAAATTACCATGCAGAAGGTGAAAAAAAAAATAATGCTGCCAACTCAGTGTGAATTTCTTAAGATAAAAGCATCTGCCAAATACATAAATGTAAATAGCCTTAGGGAGAAGTTGAGAAAGACACACAACAAAATAAATACTGCTTTTGACCTGCAAATGATGTAAACATAGCAGAACATTTTGCATTCATGTTCATGACTTTAAATGAGAAACGTCACAAAATATCAAGGAAAATAAAGCAGGTTAACCAGTGCTTTTGACAAAATTGACAAAAAAATGACACTTTTAGTCTTTGTCAAATCTTGGTAATTTTGAACTAATTACTAATATTTCAAAGGGAGATTCTGGTTGCTTGGTCATTAACCTGCTTGGGACTACATTCAAATCAAACCATCAACAACTCTAGTGCCCTAGTAATCGTACATACTGTTATCTTTATTATTTTAGGTGCTGGATAGGATAAAGGGCTCGGTCATACCTTTGCCAGGACGGAATTTCGTCAAACACCACATTCGAAATAACCCTGATCTCTATGGTAACGTATTATTTTATTTCTAATCTTGCAGAGCACCTTTTAACAGCCCAGCCAAACAATTTCTTTATATTTGAATGAATGTGCATTATCGTGAAACTGTCAGACATTTTAGTTGTTGTTTTCCCTCCTCTCAACAGGTCCTTTCTGGATCTGTGTGACTCTAGTGTTCTCCGTGGCCATCAGTGGAGACCTCTACACATTTCTGATCAATATGGGAGACCCAGGCTATCACTACAGACCTCAGTTCAACAGAGGTGAGACGGCAGTAGGCATGGGAATTTGTGGAAAACTATTCTTTTAGTACTTTAAGAGTAATGGACCTAATATTATACTTTACAGGTATAAAAGAGCACACATGTTTGATTAGGTGTTTGTTTTAGTTAAACTAATTTAACTAAATAATATTATATAAAGAACTAATCCGATTTGAGTTTCAGTAAATCTAAAGGTCAACCACTGATTAAACCCACAACTCATAGATTAAAGATTTGAGTCTTAAAAAATATATACCGTATTTTTTGGACTATAAGTTGCACTTTTTTTCATAGTTTGGCTGGTCCTGCAACCTTTAGTCAGGTGTGATTTATTTATCAAAATTAATTTGACATGAACCAAGAGAAAACATTACCTTCTCCAGCCGCTAGAGGGCGCTCTATGCTGCTCAGTGCTCCTGTAGTCTACACTGAAGACATAGAGCGCCCTCTCGCGGCTGTAGACGGTAATGTTTTCTCTCGGTTCTTGGTTCTAAATAAATGCGACTTATATATGTTTTTTTCCTAATCATGACGTATTTTTGGACTAATGCGACTTATACTCAGGTGCGACTTATAGTCCGAAAAATGCAGTATATATAATTTAAAAGAACACTTAGCAGATAGTGCTGTTTATGTCAATCCCTTTATGAATATACTAAATAAAGCTTTTGTTTGGTTTTAGTCTCGATTGCAGCCGTCACTGTGTTCCTCTATGCATGGCTGGTGCCTCTGGGAGTTTGGGGCTTCCTGACGTGGCGTCAAAGTGTTGAGAGACGAATCAGTGGTTACACGTTTTTAGAGACCGTGTGTGTCTATGGATACTCTCTGTTCATTTATATCCCTACCTCGGTAAGTTTGAGATAATGTTCTAAAGACACTTTATGTTAGACGTGATAAATCATACTCTGTCTCTGTTTTTAGATATTATGGACGATTCCTGTTTACTGGCTCGAGTGGCTATTGATCATCATTGCCTTGGTGATCTCTGGCTCAGTGTTGGTAATGACATTCTGGCCGGCTGTTCGTGATGACACCAAACTAACGGCTTTCTCTACTATGGCAGTAATAGTGTCACTGCATGCTCTTCTGGCTGTTGGCTTCAAGGTGAGAGAAACTCTTCAAAGAACTATTCCAAGCATTATGAACTATATCTATATGTATATATAAATAATGTATATTATACACAGTTTAAATACATTTATTCCAGAAGAATGCATTCAATTGACCACAAGTAAAGGCAAGGACACTTACAATGTTACGAAAGATTTCTATTTTAAATATAGTTCTTTTGAACTTTGTATTAAAAAGTTTCAAATCAGTTCCCACTGTTTTTAACATTTGATAATAAAAAGATATCTCTAAGAAGTGCAGCAAATCAGCATATTAAAGTGATTTCTGAAGGATCATGTGACACTGAAAACTGATTAATTACATTTTAAAGTTTTTAATAATAGAAAGCAGGTATTTTAAATTGTAATAATTCACGGTATTAATGTTTTTACTGTATTTTTTATAAATATAAAATACTCCAACGATTTGAATGATCGTGTATCCTGTAAGAAGGACTGAGATGAAGAGCATAAGCATTAGCTTCCCTTTCCAACCCCACACACACACACACACACTCTGTTTGATTGGTCATTTTTTCTAGTAAAATTACACCATCAATTACAACGAACACGCAGCTTAAGTTTTTAATTCATTTCCATCTCTCCTTTTAGCTCTATTTCTTCCAAACACCAACATACACAGGATCATCGCACTCCGGACAACAGACTACCCCAGCGGCAAATCACACAACACTTACCTTGGGAAAGCATCAATGACCAACCGAATGGGAACCTAGGAGTCTTTATATTTGAAGGACATGGAAATAATTCTGACGATAAATGAGCAACGGAGGAGTTCAGATTAGTGATTCACACAAGCATTCCCAGCAAACACATTGAAAGTGTTTCCAGTTTGTATCGAACTTAGCAGATAAACAACCTTCCTCAGATCACAATGATTTACTGAAGACTTTAACTTGTACTATTTTACTTTAGTATGTAGTGACCAACTTATTTTCCTCAAGTGTTATGGTCACTTAATGTCCATTTATTACCTATACTTTAAGAGGATTTGCCTATTTTTGTTTCTTTCGATCAAAATGGAGTAATTTATAAGAGTGGTCTTGTATTACTGTGAACTGCTTTGAGGTTTGCTTTATAACCCCTGACTGCTTTCCTCTTAGGCTACTTTCTCTCTCATTTTTCTGTAAATTGGGAGAAAGTACCTGTATTATTTAATGTTGCTTTCCTAGAGAGTTTGACACTGGATTAAAATAATTCTTGTCAGGGTCAAAGGTGTTATTTTGAGCTTGTTTGGTTTGATTGGGGACAGATGCATCACCACTCCTACTTGGGCCACACATTTCTGAGAAGGTATGCTTTGCACTCAATTAATATAAAGGTTCAACCAAAAACAAAACTTTTTGTCATCATTTACTCACCCTCATTTGGTATCAGTCCAAACCTGTGAAACTTACTCTGAAAAGTGTCTGTAATCAAACTATGTTGGTGCCCATTGACTTCTACTGTATGGATATAAACACTTAAGAAATTTCTCTAAATATCTTTTGTTTTCCTCAAAACAAAGGTATATTTTTGAAATGATTCAATTATTATTTTTTCTTTTCAAAAATAATTGAAAAGGATGATTCACCAAAAATGAATGATCTCATTCTCAACCCTCATTTGAATCCTGTATGACTTTCTTTCTTCCACCAATCCAGTTCAGTCTAGTCCAATTTGAGCTTTTTCATAAAACAAAAGTGGACCGTGCCCAGTGACTGACAAACACAAAGGATATAACAGTACTTTAAAATGAGTTCCTATGACTACAAGTAGTATTCTGAAACAATTCAACAGCTTTATTTTAGAAAATGTAATTATTGAAATTGTGCGCTGGCTGCTTTAATTATATAGAAAAGAGCAGCTTAAGCAGCAAGATTTCTCCTTAGTTTCATCAAAGACTGAAAGATAGAAAGTCATATGGGTTTCAAACTACGAGTAACATTACAGAATTTTCTATAATACTTTACAATAAAGCTAATATATTTGCAGCCTTTATCTTGGTTAATGTTCATTTCCACATTTCTAGTACATTGAGATGTATAAACTAATATATTATAATCAAGAATTAATGATCAATACTATATTTATGAACCAACATTAACAATAATAAATGATGTAAAAATGAATTATTTCATGATACCAAAAACATAAACAAATGGAACTCCAATGCAAAGCGTTACTGGATTTTCTTTTCTTCTGTTTAAGATGCATCTGCTTTATCGTCGATCACCCATCCAGGGGTGCGTTTCCCAAAAGCAACTATTGTCTCAAATTCTGTTGTTACCAATAGAGTTCAATGGATCTTGTGACCAGTTAGCTAAAAAAAACTTTTGGGAAACACACCTCAGATCATTTAACTTCTCGAACCATCATCATTTTATACTTTTTTCCCCCCAACTTCATAAACATAAAAAATAATGCTACTGTAAGCAGCCACACTTTGGGAATTCTCCATCAACATTTAATTAGCTTTTTTTTCGGTTCCTTTTTTTTTCTGAAAGAAAACAAAACAAAACTTTAATTCTACAAACTAGCAGACATGGTTGTTTTCATCTCATGATCTCATTAAAGTTCTAAATCAAACTGAAAAGAAAAAGTGACTGGAAGCGGTGCACACGACTTCAAAGTCTTGGATGGGGCTTTCGTCATATAATATCCCCGGTACATGAGAGGAAGGAGGGAGAGAGGGGAGGAAAAGAGGAGGAAAGTTATAGCTTGTCAGGCATCACTTGATCTCCTCCTTTCCTCAAGTCTCATGACACAAAATTTGACAAGATCAGGACTCTGGGGATGTAAACTAGGATACTGTAATCCCTGCTGCAGCGGTCAGTGTGTGTCCACGTGTGTCTTCCTCCCCCAAGTGCCGATTGTCCTTCCCAGCACTCTACTGTCCTCCTCGGCTGGTAATGGAAGGTTTTGGTGCTGGTATTTTTATTCCTAAAACCTTTGTGTCCTTACAATTGACTAAAAATAAATGCGCCAATTTAGAAGTCAGATTTGCGTCATGTTGGAGTCGGAGGTCGACAGCAGCAGTCTTGATAATCCACGCTCAGAATTCACCTCAAGGAACACCAAGCAACACAAAAATCTGGGACTGCACTACATTAAAACACACAGTCAGAAATGGAATGAAAGTAAGATGATCTCTATCTACACTGTGGCTGTCTACAGGCAAGGTCCAGCGGTACTGTGCTAGTAATTGTAATGAACTTGGTGAGCATCTACAGAATGTGTCCGTCACGTCAGGAGAGTGATGAGAGTGTGTAGGAGAGTTGAGATGGCCATCAAAAACCCACGCTGAGTGAATCGAGATGTGACAGCCGGTTGATTTTACTGGAAACGTAAAGTGTAGGTACAATTGAGCTGGAGTTGTTAGGAACAGTGGCGAAATCCTGCAATAGATCTTGAATTCATTTCAATAGTCAACGATGGCATTTATGCTTCCAAAAAAAGTGGGAGTTCATGAAATAAGGGAGATGTGTGCACATCTGTGAAGCATTTATAAAAAAAGAGAAAAAAAGCATCCTATGGTCAGTGTTCTTGCAAACGAGTCCTTTAGGTTGAGTCTCGAGTCTCTGGTTTGTGCTTTTTTCAGCATGCTTACAGACAAGTGCTGCCTCCTGGTGGCAGGCTGTGGAGCAGGTGCTGTGTGTGTTTGGGGCAATGACACACCTCAAATGTCTTGAACTGGCTGAATGCCTGCACGCGCTGACATTGTAGGGCCGCGGGACGGATATGTAAAATAAAACACCAGTGAAAGAAACAGTTCAGAATATATATATATATATATATATATATATATATATATATATATATATATATATATATATATATATATATATATATATATATATATATATATATATATATATATATACGTATACATGTATATCTATATATAGAGAGAGAGCAAGAATAAAGTGATGGTCAGAGACTGGTGCACTGGATTTGGTATTCTGAATTTGGCTGCGGTCAGTTTGCAGGGGTAGGGTGGGGTGAGGTGGGGGGTAATTGGACATGCAGAGCCGTCCTTTGGCCTTAGCTCCCGTAGTGCATGGTGTTGCTGGGGATGGCCATAGGAGATGCCATGGAGATAGCCGGGCCACCCATGGTGAACTGGTTGGTGACGGGGTAATAAGGACCGCTGCTGCTGGGACCCTGCTGGGCAGTTGTAGCCCCTGAGAGGAGATAAGAGCAACATTACATCCTTTGTATGAACATGTGGTTACTAGGATGTTAAAGTTAAAAAAGTATGCTTTGTGGGTTTTTCAGCCGTTTTCTTATTTACGTGTGTTTTTAAGTTTATCCACAAGGTGGAAACACACTATTGAGCATGTGCCAGTATCTGTGTTTACACGTGATCAAATGGAGTATATTTTGAAAAGCTGTGTGTGTATGCTAAGTACTTGTCTGACAAATGAAGAATACTTTGTGCTTAAGAGATCAAATTAAAGAACAAATCACCATTAAGTGATGTTCAAAGTATTAATCAACTACTCAGTAGTCAAAGACTTTGTATAGTAAGCCTGGTTTCAGGTTCACTTCACCCTAAGCAGCTTTATGTAAGACTCTTTTAAAACAACTAAATGGAGAGACTGGAAGAGAGCGAAAATGGTTTGAGGTGGAAACTTTTATTTTTTACTTAACACATCACCTCGAAAAAAAACAACACTCATGGTTTGAGAATGAATTCAATGAGACGGTTCACACGGTATCAATCTGCAGGCTCTCGGCACACACTACCAGCTCTGTAGAGGTGAATCACACCAAACACAAACGCTCAGTGCAACACCATATTAAACACCTTCACACTTTAAAAGTCAAGTCACCTTATATATATATATATATATAGCTTTTAACAATACAGATTGTGTCAAAGCAACTTTACGGTATTAAATAGGAAAATAGTGCATCAATAATGTAAGATCACAAATGTTCAGTGTTTCCCATACAATGATTAATTTGTGGCAGCCTGCCAAAATATGAAAACTGACTGCCACAAATACATTTCCCAAAAGGTGTTGAATAAACATGAGCACCGCACGGTTTAAAATCAAATGTGTCGTGGTGGATTTGTAAGAATGTATGAATGATCACGGTTTATATATGAAGAATTATTTTAAGAAAAGTTATTTTGTCAGTGTAATTTTTTTATTGAAAAATGAAATGAAAAATTAAAATTTTGTCAAGTGTAGACTTTCATTGTCTGGACAAAAATATTAAAAATATCTTCATTCTATTTTGAAGGTGAACGTAGGCCTTATTTTTCAATTTGATACAACATGACGGTGAGTAAATATGAGAGAATCTTAGTTTGTGGGAGGAATATCCATTGATCTGTACGAGTCCAGGTGAAAACACTAAGAGCAGAGACACTCACCCTGGACGATTCCGGTGCTCATTATCGAACCCATTCTGGAGTGAGTGTGATTCACAATCCCCGTGTTCACTGGAGGGGAAACGAAAAGAAATATTTTCAAATTTAGAACAAAACTGATATACATATAAAACATGAATATGACAAAGCTTAAAGGAGAAAGGTTGTGATATAATCTAAAACTGTAGTACTTTTGTGTAGAAAACATTTTAATAACAATAGACAATTATTAATTATACTATAAAGGATATTAGATGAGATATTAAAATAATTAAGTAGTATACATTAAAGGGGCCATATCATGCACTTTTTGTCCCTGAGATACAATCAGAAATAGTTTTTTTGTACCAAAGCATAATTTTGACTTTTTATGGCCATATTCTACTCTCTCCCCGACCTTCACATGTAACAATATTTTTGGCTGCTGCTGCACCCTCAATGCTTCTATATTCAAGTACACTTTTCACATCATTTACCACATTAAGTGACACACTGTGAGATTTCTGGACACCCAATAATCACTGATGAGTACACATGGAGGATTGTGTTTTCTGATGCCAGAAAATACAGAATGGGCCATTTTAGGAGCTTAGCTTTAATAGGTGATGAGTTCTGCAAGTTACAGTATTTTGTAATATCAAAATTTGATCGTTCATGATGTGGCCCCTTTGAAATATTAACCTTTTTTTTTTATTATCTTAACCTTCAATGCTAAAAGGGATAGTGCACCCAAAAAATTTAACTTCAGTCATTTACTCGCCCTCCTGATGTTCTAAATCTGTATGATTTCCATTCATCTTTGAAACACAGATGAAGATATTATTCTCGCATCATTCTGTCTATTCGTTGAATCATCAAAGTTTCGGTTGTGTGGCTTTTCAGTACAAAGTACATAAGTACAAAGTAAAAAAAGTACAAAAAGACTTCTTAAAAGTAGTCCATATGAAACAAGTAGTCCATACCAATCTTCCATATGAAGACCCAATCACTTTACATGAAAGAGATTTGGAAATACATGAGTGATTAAATGATGACAACTCTCATTTATGGGTGAACAGTTAAAAAAAAAAAAAAAACACACCACTCCTCATTTGTGTGTGTATGTGTGAGTGTGTGTGTAAATATCCATACGTGCATGCGTGTCTGTACCAATGGGGATGAGATTGTTGTGGGACACTGTAGTCCCACTGCCGCCAATGACGGTGCTGAGATCATAGGCTGTAGGCATCCCTGGCAAACACAGACAGAGTTCAATATTAGTGACATCACTCCAGTATTGCAAAAGCAGCCGGATGGGAGGAACGTCAGCTGATATATATCTAAAAAGAGGAATGATTTTATAAGAGTCTTCCTGCTGAAGTACCCGACACAGCCATGCCTTGGCTCATGCTGTAGGTTCCCCCAGTGTTCCACATATTCTCTGAGGGAGAGGAATAGTGTGAACCTGGAGGTGGGGTGGGTGTTGTGCCCGTGTACCTGCAGAACACAGCATAGCATAATCAACACGCCATTCAGACATTCTCTATTGGTTTTCAAAGCAATGTATCCTCTCACCGGAAGAATGGGTTCTTGAGATCAAGTAGATTACTGGACTTGGAGCCCGTCTGGTCTACTTGTGCAACAATACTAATGTCATAGCTTTGTCTGTGAGAGGAAGTGGAAACAAATGAGACCACGTGACAAAATGCGAAACTGCCTGAGTGTTACACACTAAGCATTGTGGTTGCTCACCTCTTGTTGGCGATTAAAAGTGCAGTGCCTGACATGGTGTCCCCTGCCTTGGCAAAGAGAGGTGACTGCAGCAGACAGCGCACCTGGTACCAGTGAGTGAGGGGTTCTGTGGGGGCCGTAGAGAGCCACACGGTCATCCTGTTCAGAGAGTCACACAAGAGCATACCGGTCAACATTTTCAGATTGCAAAACAATCAAATAGTTCCCTCATATCCACGTTTTTTAAATCGTGACCATATTCCCATATATTGAAAACTGTTAGAATTAAAAAGAAATGAATATAAATGATCACACATCTACTTGAGGAATGACTACATTAGAACTGATATATGCTTATAGTCCAGACATACCAATTCTTTAATAAGAGTCATCAATTAAGAATCACAAGTATTTGTAAAATCTGACAAAATACGCATTAAAAAAAAATTGATGGTAACTTGGTTTATTTCAGTGGTCCAGAAAAATGAGGGACAAAAGTTACACATCACCACACTAAAGAAACAAAAAAAAAAAAAATGAACTCCCAAAACAAACTGAGTGTCATCTTATTTGAATTGCGACAAAATTATTATTGACAAAAAAACAATATTGAAATAAATTATTTTCAAAATATAGACTGAAATGGACCACAATCAGATCCGAGCACACCAGTGTGAATGCAAAGAGAACCTGGTTTCTTTCACTCGTTTCATGTTTTGGTCAATTTAACGTGGTCTGAATTTGATGATAATAATATTGATATAAAAGTGAAGAGTGGCCAAGAATGGTGTCCCATACTCAGAATTTGTGCTCTGCATTTAACCCATCCAAGTGCACACGCACACACACACGCACACACACACACGCACACACACACACGCACACACACACGCACACACACACGCACACACGCACAGAGCAGTGGTCAGTCATATTGCTGTGGTGCCCCCTAGAAGCAGTTGGGTGTTTGGTGCCTTGCTAAATGGCCTCACATGGGGTTGGGTTCATTTGAATTTGATTCCGATTTCAATTCTGCTTCTTTTCGATTCCAAAGTGATTCATGATATCAAACATGTACCCTTTGTCTCTTTTTTTGCAAACCATTTATTGGAGCTGAATACATTGAACACAAACCAACAGGCTACATAAAAACTACATAAAACTACATATAGACTCTTTAGGAGCTGTCTGTGTGCAAAAAAGAAGCAAAATTTGTCTTCATTTGAAGTGTCAAATCATCTTCAAAAGGTGATTTCTTTATTTTAATCGCTAACCATACACATCGTATACACAGTTTATATATGAAATATAAACTTTTAATCAGATTCTTCTGTGATTTGAATGTTTGTTACAGAAAAATTATCTGAAAAGACTGAAAAGCGGTTTTATTCATGACAGACAGCTGCTCTCTTTTTATTCCCAATGGCAGCGCGAATGCAAATTGAAATGTTCCAATCACACTGGTGAGATTGTATTGTGTTCGCGATCTTTAATGATCTATTAAATTAAAGTGCCTTCTCATGCTCGTAGTGACATCTCTCTTGCAACATGTTAAGCGATCACAGATATTATACTTAGCTTTTTTTTGCTTATGATTGCAAATGTAGCCAAACTTTGGAGCACTTAGATTAATGAGCAAGGTCCTGGCAGATCTAACTCTAATCCCAAAAAAACCTCTCTGGTTACTGGCATAACCTCATTTTCCTGAGAAGGGAACATGATGTTGTTGGGGGAAAAACCTCTCTCCTCAAAAACTGAAGCCTTATTCGCTTAACGCCATTGCATCGCAATAGCCAACCACAGGTGGCGCCCTATATAATCTGCATTTCATCAGAATCACAAAGCATAGAAAACCAGTTTCTATCACTTCACATCCATTTTAAATGGTCTGAATTTGGTTCTGTGAGAGAGGACTCAAGTGTGAAAACACTGTGAATAGAATATGTTGGAGCTTACGCTGATCCAATGAATGCGACATCAAACCAAAACGCCAGCCCATGAACAAGCCCTGAATGCATCATGTGGAATTTGAAGGGGATTTCTATCCTGGAACAAGTAAGAAAAGGATATATAAAAATGTGACTTCTATTTGTACTTTTCCCATAGATCAAGAGAATTTAAACAATACAATTATACATTTAGTGAACTCATACTTGTAAAGATCCTCTTCTTTAGCATCTAAAAAGTTCACTGTATATTTCACAGATTTGGCCATCAGGATCCTGATATCAAAAGTGTCCTGAAAGAAGTGACAGAATAAGTAAGAAAAGGCAGGTATCTGCATGCGGAGGAGGAAGAAGTAATTTGAATAAAACAAACTGACATGCTGTGAGACCTCTTGTCAAGGACTGAGCCACAGTTAATCAGACTCAGTCCTAGCTCAGAGGGCTCTCCCGCCTCGGCCTGAACTCTGAAGGGTGCTACAACAGCACCCTCTGGAGCCAGACCACAGCAGGTCACTGTCCCAGCAGTGTAACACCATTACAGGCAATGGATATGCCTAAACAGCTGACTACTGCTGGACATAAACCCAACACACACACACAGACTGTAGACTACAATTATGATGTCTGGAAATCTGTGGACTGAAAATTAAGCACATAATCCACAACTTAATTAGCTTCTCAAGTGGAAAAAGTAGCTCTGACGGACTACACACACACTTCAGTGAACTTTCCAAGCTGTGGCTAACTCCAAAAAGCTATTTTAGAGTTAGTATTTATGAATGAACATGCACACAGCCAGTTCAACCAGTCATTCCCTCCCATTTCTCACCACAATCGGCTGTCTGAAGTATTCATCTACTGCAGCTCCTCTCAGCGCAGACAGATCCACCCCATGGAAAGATGGCTGGTACCTGAAAGAAGAAATAAAAAAAGAATGATCCAGAGTGATGTCTTAGTCATCTGCTACCGTCTTAAATTACTGTCTGTTTATTCACACTTCGAGACTATTATTTGACACCTGCATCTGTTCTCTCCCCCCACCCAATGTCCTTATTCTCATTTGAGAAAACACACCAGAAATTGGCCTTTGTAAACTGCTCCATGTAAAGCTGCTCATCTGTGAAAGGGGCGAGGTGCACGTCTCCAATGGTGGGAAACATTTTGCCTGTAAAGAGAACAGAGGTGTGTTCTGTACAAATATTGATACAATGCTGAAATGTTTCTCTCACAATTATTAGCACCCAATTATTGCACCCAGCCCACTGTAAGATTTCTAACTGAGGCAGACAGGTTTATACATCTGTTGGTATTTGATAGAATTCAAGATGCCATGTTACTGAACAAGATGTCCAGGACCTCCAGCAGACAAATAGGCCCACGACATTAAAGATGGAAGTCAAGGATGATCCTAGTCACCATGGTGTGCAATTATTTTTTTTTTTATTATGAATGGTAATATACTTCAGAGATATTTTACTCTGAAGAATTACTAGATGTGCCAATAATTGTGGTCAACGTGTATTAGAGAAAACCATTTATTTCATAATACGAGTTTCCATTCACTTTCAATTGTTTTACTTCAAGTAAAGGTTAGAATTTTCTGAATTTTCTGAATGAACGTCCAAAAAGATAAACAACGCAGATTTATTTTCATAGCCATCTTTGCTCATATTTACCAAGGGTGCCAATTTTAATGGAGGGCACTGTATGTCAACCTGCCTTTGTTTAGTTATTTTTATTGAAAAAACCTTTTTACCGTTGGGCTTGAGGAACTTCTTGGCATGCAGATAGCTCTCCAGCATCCTTTCGTTGAACAGCATGTAGCCCATGGGTTCAGAGATAATTATGTCCACTTGCTCGGGTAGGGTCACTTCCTCCACTTTACCAGGAATCACCAGGACACGTTCTGACAGCCTGTTACTGTTCACAAGAACCTGTGGACACACAATTATTAGCATTACTACTATTTAGCATGACTTCCAATTAGCTAATGCCAAAAGCCATCTTTTTATGAAATTCTGAAAACCAGCTTCTTAGTATCAATACTAAATCTTGACTGTCAAGCATTCATGTCCTTTTAAAGGAGAGGAATAAAAAATTCTCATGAAAAGATTACGATTTTTTAATATGATATAATAAAACTTTCAATTACATCATCATCCATTTTTGGTACAGATATCCCACATCACTAGCATATTTATAAATGATTTAATGTGACTACACATGTGAAATGTACACTAGCATATTAGGCAGCATAACGGGTTTCAACATTGATGATAATAAGAAAAGCTACAAATGATCATATTAGAATGATTTCTGAAGGATTGTGTGACACTGAAGCCTGCAGTAATCATGCTGAAAAATCTGTTTTGTCATCACAGAAATTACATTTCAAAATATATCTAAATAGAAACCAGACATTTACATTTTAATAAAATTTAACAATATTACAGTTTTCCTGTTTGTTTAATCAAATAAATGCAGCCTTGTTGAGCGGAATAGATGTCTTTCAAAAACATTTTAAATCTTATTGATCCCAGATCTCTGAACAGTAGTGCATGTTAGTGATGGAGGAATGTGTCATACCTCTGCATGTTGAGCCATGGTACTGGCCTCCACAGCATAAACTTTACGGGCACCAGCCTGAGCTGCGAAAAATGACAGAATCCCAGAGCCACAACCTACATCCAGAACCACCTGAACCAAAGAAAAAGGAATCACATGATTTGACAACCTGGTCCAAACTACAGGTTTAATTTAGAGAAACATTCACAAGGAATAGCCGTTTCAAATGAAGTGGACTCAAACGTCCATTTTCACTTAGTTGTAATAAGTCAACTGTTCCGGTTTTAGACATTTCATTTTGATCTGGACAACATCAAAGCTAAAAGTCAAGGACACAATAGCCAAAATGCCTGACTAATGAGTTTTTATTTTTATGGAGAACAAGAAATGCTACAATAAGCACAATGAAAGCCATTCTGAAACTACTCAACTCTATGCTGTCTACAAGCATGCAACCTACAATCTATACACTAACAGAGGTATCAACAGAAGAAATAACAGTACTTTATCTTTGAAGTCAGTATGATTCTGGAGGATGGCCCGTTGATATGTTCCAGTTCGCACATAATCCTGCATCATATTTTGTTGCTGAGAGAGGTAGCCATAAAACTGAAGAAGAAGAAAAAACAGGAGGACATTCATATCATTCCACTTCTGTTGATGCTACAAATCAAATTTCTCAATTAGAAATAAATGCTAGCCTGGATACATTTTAAAACTTATTTAAAAACCTCTTGAGGTTGTAAACCAGGAATAAATGTGGATCAACTGTACAAATGACAATGTGTTTTGTCTCTTCATGTTAAATAGAAGCCAAACACACCTGGAAATACTGTACAGCTGAGGACTCCTCCGTCCTCTCACTGAAGACCGAGTGTTCGCCCCCGTGTCCACGACAGTTCTTCAGGAGGTTATAGAACGACGAGAAATCTGCCAAACACAACACCACGGATTACATCAAGAGAGAAAGCTTCACAGCACCATCTCTTCATTCAGGTTTGCCCACAATCATTTCATTTAAAAGTTTGTACACAATGAGGGACTGCAGCTTTGCTTATCTGAATGTTTGTTTGTGGTTAATGGCATGCCAGCTAACAATGCTATAGCAGTGGCGAGAAAATGGGGGGGGGGGGGGGTTGATGATAGATTTATCTTGGATTAAAATTCTAAAACTAAAACTTGTTTCACTTCATTTTCCTAAGAGTCAACTGAAAAGTGGGAAGTGTGAAACTGAAAAGAGTCCTAATGGAGTCAAAATATGCTTCGCTTGTCTCTCAATGAACTGCTAAATTATCGTAAAAGCCTGATGTTACTTGTAAAAGGGGGTGAGTTTTACCTGCTGGAGATGCAAACTGCAGGAGGACACTGTTACAGCCCAGAGTAATGATGAAGGACTGCTTCCCAACCCGACTGCATTCTGTCTCTCGTGATACTGAACACTTAAAGACACACGTCTCCTCATCTGTGGAGGAAAGCAAATGCATGGAAGTAAATATGCCTGACCTGAAACAGATATATTATCTCATTGTTTACAATTTTCATAAAAATAAAAAAAAAACTCAACTAATTACTTTTTAATAATGTTTCAACAGTTTTTGTCCATACAATGGAAATAAGTCGTTTCCAAAACAACACTGGACCCCGTTGACTTGCATTTTATGTACAAAAAAACACACTCTTTGTAAACATTTGCGCACAACAGAAAAACAAAAATGCATACAGGTTTAGAACAACATGAGGTACTGTAAGTGATAACAAAATTGTCATTTTTATGTGAACTATTGCATTACAATGGGACAGAAGAAATTAAATTATGCTCAGTCCTTAAAGGTTACTACCACCTAAACAACGATCAAGCAAATCAAACTAAACCAGACCGGTTCAAAGACATTAACTTGGCCTTTTAACCATTGCAAAAGTAAACTGTGATGCCAGGATGAGGGATTTTGTCATTTATTTGCCCAGCTGTTGTAGGATTAGGTCAAGCTTTCCATAGACAGATTAGACTGGTATTCATTTATATAATTGAGCTGAAAAAAGTACAGTCTCTACAGCAGCTCAAGAAAACACCTCTTAAACAGAGGGCAGGGGAATAAGGCCATGGAAATCTGAGCTTTAGAGTGACGCTTGCATGGCTGTTGGAAAAAAAAAAAATGTTGGTGGGTCCAACATAGTGTAAGTGTAACTGTAATTTAATGCTGCAACAAAGAACACATGATGCCTTTAAAAGCAACAGGCAAACAAATGATGAACATTTACTTAAATCCAAGCAGTAACCTACAGCTCTCTCTCGTGAGGCAAACACGTAGGTGACTTGAAATGTAATTCATCGACAGGCCGCTAGACTGGAAGTCGTGGCCTAATGGTTAGAGTTTGACTCCTAACCCTAAGGTTGTGGGTTCGAGTCTCGGGCTGGCAATACCATGACTGAGGTGCCCTTGAGCAAGGCAGTGAACCCCCAACTGCTCCCCGGGTGCCACAGCATAAATGGATGGCCACTGCTCCGGGGGTGTGTGTGTGCACTTTGGATGGGTTAAATACGGAGCACTAATGAGTATGGGTCACCATACTTGGCTTTATGTCACGTCACTTCACTTTAGAGGCTGGCTGCAAAAGGGAGTCAAGCCCAAAGACTCCACTTCAAATTTTACAGCAGAAAAAAACATGTTTACAGCCTGGTTCAAAATATAGCTAATTTTGCCCTTCATGACAACTGTGAGAGGGGTGATTTTTTTTTACACATCCGTTTAAATTATATTAATCCTTAAAGTTCTGCATAATTAAGGGCGTGGCCACTTGAGTGACAGGAAGATTGCAGCTGCTGTCACCGCCCTCCTGCTAGGTTTGTTCTTCACTTTCCGCGCTGATGCCGAGATCGTTCGCTTGCTTCAGTGAAAGTATAACGTGCCTAACGTTTTCGACTCATACATTACATGTCACACTCTGATGTCACGTGTTTTTACGGGATATTTACGGGTTGTGTGTGAAAGCACGCACATATCCCGGGTAATCACTGGCAGTGTGAAAGTGCAAAATCTAGCGACCCGGGAACAATTGCTGGAACACTTTACCCGTGTATTTGCCGGAATGGCAGTGTGAAAGGGGCTTAGGAGTGATGCGAGGTGACGCACTGGGCCCACTCTGAGCTTAAAAAATGCTCTTCAGGAATCTACGGGTGACTTCACAGACACTGCGTCCATGTTTTTATACAGTCTATGCTTAAATCCCAGCTTATTTAATGACAGAATGCGAGCACACAGCCAGACCCACCAGAGCAGCAGGTATTCTTTTGGATGCTTTGTTTACCTTGCTGTGTCAAGGGAGTGCAGGTGCGAGTACTGAAAACACGGAATGGAGTTTCATTTATTAGGGCAGGGGTTCTCAAACCTCTCCATGAAGTACCCCCAGCACTGCACGTTTTGGGTGTCTCCCAGTATCTGACACACCCACTTCAGGTCTTGCAGTCTCCACTAATGAGCTGATAAGTTGAATCAGGTGTGGTAATTGAGGGACACATGTGCTGCGCTGCAGGTACTCCTGGGGTACTCCAGGAGAGGTTTGAGAACCACTGTATTATTAGGGCATTTCTCAAGTGGAATGGATTTGACTGATGGTGCTCTGAAAAGTGAACAGACATATGCGCTGAATTAGAGACGGTAAAAGTGAGTGGGTCTATTTTCACTGGTCTTAAAACGTGGGTGGGTCTTGTTCTACCCACATATGGGTTCCGATGTTCATAACTGAAGGCTTTGCTCATTGGACTCCTAAAACATCCTAAAAGACTAAGCAACTGTTTCTAACAAGTTAAAGAGACAATGGGCTTACCACATTGAAAGCAATGTTTCATTCAAGGTAAACGTATTGCGTTTTTGACTGGATAAAATACAGTATAATAGTACTAATTTATTTGGCCAACCCATACTCATTTTTATGATGAATTTCACATGCTGATACATACTATTATTACAATCCTTAGCAATCTCCTCAACTTCACAACAAGGTCAGTAATATGAACAATGCTGGACACATAAGGGGGCGACCCGCTCCATGTAGACTTAAACAGACTGGTACTATTTTTTTTTATTCATTTAATACAAAGTATAAATAGTTTAAATATTTTCATAGTGTTAATTTATTTGTAAAAAGCAAAACTAACTTTAACACCTTTGCTAGCTCTTGATGTTTACATAATATTTAAGGAGCAGGCTCTCGCATTAAAACGTGAAAAAATAAATATCACTGTCAAACTAATATGAATTACACTTAATAAACTTGGGATTTCGACGAAAAAACATAGTAAATAATGTGGCATTTGGGACTCGAGCAGTAATAACCAATTAAAAAAAAATCTATGCCATTTGGGTCGCGCATCTGTTTCAGTAAGACATCCATCTCATGCACGGGACACGGCAGCATGAGCTCCAAACAAAAGCCCCGAGCGCTGAATGAACAGGCGGGACACTGGAGAAAAGGAGGCGGGGGACCCGCTATTGTTCCCCGCAGAACAAAGATGAATGTCCAAACGGTGCTGCCACAAGAAACCTCTGCGTAGTTCCACTTAACTTCAGCAATGCTTTCTGGACTTAAAAAATTAATAAACCGGGCTTCTGATGGTAAAGTACAGCATAGTGAAAGTAGAGAGGTGGCGCAGACCTGCGCAATCAATCAACTGAGCTCAGCATCCATTCAGCCCATCAACCAACCGGGTTAAAACCATATCAACAGTCAGTTCAAATGTATACGCCAATAAAACCCAGTGCAAAACAAAGACTTTTCTAGAACACTTTCTGAAACACAATACTATGACTGAAGGTTCAGCCTGCGGCTAACTTTACAGGCGCCAATCCACATTATCCAAAGCCCTTCCTCGAGGTCCTGCTAAAAGTCTGGAGGAAAGCCTTAAAGAAACACCATGCATTCGAAGACAACACTGTAGAAACACAGTCAGTGCTGGAATGCCGTGACTTATTATATGGGTAATAACTAACGTTAACTATAACACAAAACGATGTGTTTACGGATGCTAACATGCTACGATCAACGTGGTTTGTGGCATGCGTGTTGAACCCAAATCCATGGCTCCAGCAATTTTACATCTATTAAAAAGCATGCAGGGGTGACTGGGGCACATTTGAGCTCATAACTGAAAAGACGCCGGTGTTCCGGTGATCAGGCGGCGCAGCAGACGCACATGCCGCACACACACCACTCTCATCAGGCTAAGCTAGGATACACCGCTCCACTGAGGCCGGATTCAACGTGTTTAAAAGCCAGCGTCTACTCACTGTTCGAGAGGCTAATGAGAGCCACGTCCTGGTTCATTTTGATTTCTAGTCGCAGAGGCTGCTGCTCTGAATGCCTCTGTATGTCTCCGTTGGCGTCTCCGATGGAGAGCAGGCGCACGCCTGAGAACACGGACACCGCCATCTTCGATCTGGGGAGAGTGAGACAGAGACGGGCAGCGGCTCACATCTCCTGGAGTCAGTGCTCAAGATAGGCCTGACTTACTACTGCCTCCACGTGGACACTTCTGCTTTTTTTCAGCTCTCGTTCAATTTAAAGACATGAAATGGGCTACAAAGAAATAGCAGGTGTAACTTGAGTACATTTACTAATAAATACATTAAATGCGTGGGTTGAAAACTTTATTATACAGTAGGCTGTGAAGAAGAAAAGACACCACAGGTGAATCAGGACATCACAATATACTTCCCGATTAATTAATCACAGAAAGTACGTTTTCAGAATTGCTCTTTAATATTTAAATAAGCTGTTTTCTAATTAAATGTAGCAAACATTAATTTCCTTAAAAAAAAATTAAAAAAATCCAGAACAGAAATCTGAATATTGGATAAAGCCAGGTTCAAAATTCGTCTTTCATTTTGTTTACATATTAAGAAATGATTTTTTTTTTATAATACCTTTAAAAAAATGAATCTGAAATGTTTTATAAATCAAGTGAATAATGTATGAACAAATTCATCTGTAAAAAACCTTATAGGAATATAGATAGAAATAAAACGTAAAAGTTTTAAACTTTAAAGTGGGGATATTTCGTTTTTAATAATATTTTGAAATAGATTTATATGTTCATATTATAATTTGTTCTTAATGTTGTTCATAGTTGTAAACTTTTAGTTTTTCCAGTTAAACTTAAACTTTATTTTCTAGGGCAACTCCTAAGTTTTCATCTAATATTTTTTTTCTTTAGGCTTTATTTCAATTAACAATTATATATATATATATATATATATATATATATATATATATATATATATATATATATATATATATATATATATAGTTTTACCATTGGTTAACAATAATAATCCTGTTACCCTGTTATGTAGTATTTTCCAGCATAATAGTTGCTCTTATTGTTAAAATAATAGAAAATTTAATTGGGATCTTGTTTAAACAGTGTAAGAATATTTTCAAGCTCAGTCGTTTTAATTTATCTTTCATGATTCAGTTTTGTAAGGAAAGGTTTGTATCTTGCTGCTAACAAATCAGATGTTGCTCTTGTAGCCTCGATCACCTAAAACGCAAGACATACATGAGGTAAACAGACTGAGATGTTAACAATGCAGGACAGCAGTAAAAATGACATTTGCATGAATGTCCAGTGGTTGCCTGATAAAGATACAGTATAGGTATAATATGAGATAAATAAACATGCAAGGGCAGAGTATATGCAAAAACAGGCCAACTTAAACCCTCTTAGTCATTTGTTGTTCAAATTCTTAAGAGTAAAAGAGCAACATACAGGCAGCACCCTTTCACCAGCAAATATCACAGAAAACACATATAATTCGGCACTTGTGTTAAACCTTATGCACAACGTTTTAGAAATGATGCAGAAACCTTTACCCACTACATTGGAGAAAATACATTAGAATAAAAAGTAGTACCTCATTCAGTATTTAGACAAGTGAATTTATATCAGAGACACAGTATCAATCTTTATCAAAAAGAACCTGAGATACAAGACATCTCTCTCCTTCAATAGAGCTATGTGGTTAATACAATCAATGACCTTAAATACATGAGTTTCATGGCAACAAAAGTCAAAGAAAGAAATTCAGTGTTTCTTCCTAAACTGAACATGTTACGACAAGAAAGCATTTTGCAATCTTTCTGTGTAGGCAAGTATTCAAAAATTAGCTAAGAAAAAAAGAAGAATCAAATATTTTTGCATATCTGCCATGGCTTTTCCAATGGACTCTTTGAGCAACTGAACACTTTAATTTCCTTCTACTAGAGTAACATTCTCACATCGCTGAACGTGAAAGACTTCAAGTCACAACTTACAAATTAAACAATTTAGTGTAATAGTAGTGATGATCCAGCTCTGCTGTAATGTAAAGGGGATCGGAGGGTTGTGTAGTGAAAACATTTGTGGGAATGTTCCGAAGTTTTTCCAATTTCTTCACGACTCCTTTAGGGAGAAGAGAAAGACAGAGATTCATTTTTCTGTTTATATTCCTGTCCAACAGGACATTTTCAAAGAAAAAAGTAACACTGAGCTCATCGTTGATACCTCATAAGAGCGCACATGATTTGGGTGGTCGAAAGGGGTTGTCGCTTGATGGCACCCCCATGAGGAGAGGGTCTTTTTGGGCATTGTCCAAGCAGAACTTCTTCAGATCTTCCGCTGCTTGAGAAACCTAGGGGGAAGGAGTGAGTAAATAAAGTCTAAACAGACATAGACATGTATAGGTAGATGTGTATATGTATGCAAACAAATAAAAAGAGGTTTGTGGAGCAATGAAAACTCTATTGGCTATCAATAGAGTTTTCTGGAAATCATGCGGTCAGAAGTTACACTGTTCAATTGATTCATGATAAATTCAATAAAAGCACACAAAGTCTTGTGTTCTTTTTAAAATAGTGTTTTGGGGGCAGTATATAGGTTTGGATTTTCCCGCTAACAAATGTGTGTCACACACTCACAATCAACAAAGAGCTCCAGTGTGTGACAGCAGGCTGACGGGAGAGGGTTTCAAATCAAATACACCAGGACAAGTTTGGAGATTGCGATTATTAATCATATACAGCTCACACACGTATTGAAATGTTGTCGTTGGATGCCAAAATCTGTTTGCATTCGATTAAAGGTAAGCTGTCACCTGCTGAAAACGAAGTGTAACTGCAACCTGCCATAATATAAAAGCTGGCGAACAGATACGATTATGTACTATAATTCACTTGTATGAGGATTGTTGTAAAACTCTCACATGAATCTAGGAAATGTTATAAGCAGTAGGCTACAATAATTACACAAAGTAGGAATATGTTCGGACAGGATCAACAAGTCTGTCAAGTCACACCCTGTTAGCAAAGATTCCCAATCCTTCCATTTTATTTTAATTCCTCTTACCTTAATTCTGCGGAATCCTGCTTCTTTTCTCAGCTGCTTGACGCTCTTCTGCAGGCTCACCAAACTTGCGCTGTTGCTCGACATGTCTTCTGACAGACCGAGAAAGTTTGTGACAATGTCGAGCCCCGACTGTCCTGGCAGAAACTCAACTGCGCCTCTATAGTCGATACTGGTTTAAACTCCGACAGCGCACTGTCTGAGAGCAGGAGGAGGACTCTTCAAATGGGCTTCCTCACCTGTGGATGAATGGGAATTCACAGGAAGCAAGAAACAAATAAAGAAACGAACATACATACAAATGAATACCACCCTAAGAAACCGGTTCACGTTTATTGTTTTATAGTCAGCTCATCATATTTTCTAGGTTTTACACAGAACCCTCTCAATAAACCTATCCACATTTTACATTTTCATTCAAACAGTAGTGTTTTTCCTCGTGGGTACGTTGGCTCTTCCACACAATGTGATACAGTTTCAGGTTTTGCTTACAAATGAATGAATATGTGTATGTTGTTGTGGATTAGGTTGGGGAGATTATTACTGCTTATAACTTAATATTCGTGCTATTAAGCAAGTAGCCTACTTCTTTCATTTTTAAAATTACATCAATTTCTCAAAAGGAGTCTGCGGTGAATTGTGCCATCTAGCGTTGGCCATAACTTTCTACAACAGAGAATCTCTGGTTTCACGCTTGGTCGTCACTGTCAAGCTCCTGAATATCACATCCGGGTCAATACGGCTTGCGTGAGTGTTGCTCAACAGAAACATGCTGTTACGTGTAAGTAATAAATGTCTTCTGTTTATATGAAATATTAATTCTAACAATAAGTATATATATATCTGTATGTGAAACAACTCCTTAATGTAGCAGCGACGACATTCATGATAAACACGCTATTGTACGACTAACGTTGTTCTTTTGCTAGTGGGATTGCTTTATGTTAAACTGAGGCATTTTTACGTTTTGCTCATTTTCATAAAACTTAACGTTTTTTAACTGACGCGTAAATGAATGTCATACGGCTGATTTTTGCTCTGTTGAATGCACAGTGGTGTCAAGCCCGCCACGGAAATGTCCAACGACCTTGGATACATGAGACTGACTGTCATCCTCATAACTGTTGTCTCTACAGAGAGTCTTACAATGTGGTGTTTCTACACTCAAAGTCAGTCGATCGATTCATCAGAGTGCGCCATGGAGAAGTCTTCTCATCCCTATGGTTGTGGAGCAGACGGTGAGAGTGCATTAGTGGCACTTTTCTTTAAAATGATTATCTAGTATTGCAGGAACTTGACTGCTACTTTAAAAGTCATTTTCTAATTCAGGGCCGAGGAGAGCGTGCATATGACATCTATTCAAGGCTGCTACGAGAGAGAATCATTTGTCTTATGGGTCCAGTAAGTTAAAATGCAAGGAAAGACACAATTGAATCTAAAATGGTTTTCAGAAAGCCCCTTTTTCAGGTTTTTCCTGTCTGTTTTACCTGTCTCTCTCTTTGTCCAGATCGATGACTCTGTAGCTTCTCTGGTAATCGCTCAGCTGCTCTTTCTCCAGTCTGAGAGCAACAACAAGCCTATTCACATGTACATCAACAGTCCTGGTGAGAATCATAACTGCATTGACATAAAAACAAAATAGACTTTTAAAAACCTAGCAAAAAAAAACAAAAAAAAAAACAGTTGTACACAATCTTTTACAAGTCTTCTGTTGTTTAATTAATTGTTATTATTTTTTTACAATGTAAAAGTCCTGTAAGTGTATTCTAAAAATGCCCCGTTCAGGCACACATCTTTTCTGTGGTTTTTATAAATTAAATGTGAGAATAAATGTTGTATTGTAAGCACGGTTCAAAAATCATGTTAAAATGCATAAAATATGATAAAACAGGTGTTTGAGGAATGTTTATTTGCATGCATATTTGCAATAAATGTTTTTACCACACAATGAAAACTACAGAGCTTTAATTATAAAACTGTGTGTAAATGTCATCTTACTAAGATATATAACTGGGTGAAATAGTCAACTGATATTTATATGCTTTTTATATATTTAGTTTGCTATAGTGTTAGAAAGATCTCACTGATTTTCATTACAATGTTTAATCTCATATCAGCAATTGCACCAAATGGCAGATTTTTGCTCAACTTGGGCATCTGAATAAAAAACAGTTTTTATTTTTGAGTATGAGCTCCATATTTTCGTTATTTCATATTATAAGAAACAAAGACCTTTTGTATCAAATATGAAAACAACATAACAAAAAAAGACACATATATTTTTTTTTTTGCAGGTGGTGTGATCACAGCTGGACTTGCGATCTATGACACTATGCAGTACATCTTAAATCCCATCTCAACCTGGTGTGTGGGTCAGGCCGCCAGTATGGGGAGCCTGCTTCTGGCCGCAGGAACCACAGGCATGAGACATTCCCTGCCCAATTCCCGGATCATGGTGCACCAGCCCTCCGGAGGAGCAAGTGTAAGAATGGGGGACGAAAGAAGAGAAAAAGAGGGAACTGCTTTCACACAACTCTAACGCCAATATTTGTCATTTCAGGGGCAAGCAACAGACATTGCCATCCAGGCTGAGGAGATTCTTAAACTTAAAAGACAGATCAACAACATCTATAGCAAACACACAGGGCAGCCTTTGAAGACTTTAGGTAATTTTTCTGTTATAAATCTTTCATTAATATCATAATAAAACATCCTGACATCAAGTTTCTGTGTTCTGTCGTCCTCACTCAGAGAATGTGATGGAGAGAGACCGGTACATGAGCCCAATAGAAGCGCAGGATTTCGGGATCATTGATAAGGTCCTGGTTCATCCACCACAGGCGGGACAGGATGAGCCAGAACTTATTCAAAAAGAGCCAACCAGCCTTTCAGGTGCCTCCAGTTCTCCTCAACCTCACGCGTCTGAGCCGGGCCAGTCCGGCAGCAACCCTCCCTCCTCATACAAACCTGAACCCTAACATAGACTTCCAGCAGGAGCGAGTACACTACTGCATCGCTGCTTCAGTGTCTGCTTTGGAAGATGTTTGAGATGACAGTCACCAGCTCACATATCATATCTGAACCTTGTGACCTTCCTTTTGTACACTTTATTTAGACAATCCTACAATCTGGATTTTACAGATGCAAGTGTAAAGATACTCAATCTAGCATTTATATTTGTATGTACAAATATAGGTATCTTTAGCAAGATTTAGGTTAATTGTAAACAAACTAGATGGGAACAGAAGCTTACAGCACAGGGTTTGAAGTCTGTATTATTTGGATGGAGTGTTTTCCATGTCACACAATATACTTTGATTTGTAAATGTGCTCCTCGATTAATATAATACATGTAGGAATGATTTAAAGCAAATGATTTTATTGATAGATATTCAAATAAATCATTGGGTCAATTAGGATGGTTGGGACTGGGGACTGTTGGATCATTGGGTCAATTAGGATGGTTGGGACTGGGGACTGTATGAATAAAAAAAAAAAAAAAGAAATACCTACATTTATTCAGCAAGGTTGCATTAAATTGATCAGAAGTTACAGTAAAAACTTTCAAATTGTTTCAAAATATGTCCATTTCAAATAAATGCTATTCTTTTGCGCTTTCTATTCATCAAAAAGTCATGAAAATTCTATCATAATTTCTAAAAGAGCACAACTGTTTTCAACATTGATAGTAATAGTGTTTCTTTAGCAGAAAATCAGACAATGTTTTCTGAAGTAACGTGACACTGAAGACTGGAGTTATGCAATAAATTATATTTTAAAATATATTCAAATAGAAAATATTTCACAATATTACCGTACTGTTTTACTGTGTTTTTGACCTAATGAATTTTCATGAAATTAACAAATAAAATGTATTTCTTTAAACAACATTTTTTACATTTTTACAAGACCCAGAGTATTAATCAGTACTGTATGTCAAAATAATTTACTTAACATCATGATAGGTGAAGTTATTTACCAATGGCTTTATGGTTCTGAGAAAAAAACAAACATAAACCAAATTCTATCTTTTTAAGCAGTTTCTTCAAAACAAAACAAAATCAACAAATGCAATTTCAGTAATATAAATAAATCCCCTTTCTGAGTGCAAATGTGTCAGACTTTATTTTTGTATTCAACAAGATGAAACCACTCATGAACTACTAATGCTCCTTGATATTTTCAGTAAATAGAAAACCCTGAACTATTATGAACTATATAGCAAAATATGAAACGGTAAAGATGCTAAATTACCTTATTAAGTAAAATCATGCTTTATACCAATGCTTGATAACATATATGGGTGATCCGTTTTATGAAAGAATGTTTTTTTTTTAAATCATCAGATGCGAATATAAAAAGTTGAGTAGTGTATGCAAACAATGGTAGATAAAATAAACTCATTCTTTTGCTAGTAAAATAACCTCTTTCTCTCGCCATAGAAGCATCCACAAGACGCAACTCGATGCTGACCTCTGGTGGTGATTTGAGCGAAAATCCAAAGATAAAGTTTGTTTCTAACCAAAAACAACCATAGTGAATGACCAGGCTTTTTTGTTGTTGTTCCCTGGTTGCAGTCAAAAACATTTCAGTTGTTACATTAAAGAAATGCATTCAGCTTTACCAACTCCTCCAAGGCGTTATCCAGAAAAGCTCATGTGAACTATTCCATCATTGCAACAGAAACCTCCACTGCTGCTCCTCTCAAGAACTGCAGTCACAACCTTAAATAGAGATATGCATCGCTTTATCACTTACTTCAAACTTTACTCATGCAAAGAACTTTTGCTTTTTCCCTCCTTACCTCAGACTCATCAGAGAAAGTGTAGCGTGCCAGAGGCTTTTCCCTGTCATTGATGAAACTGTTTCCTTTATGAAGAGACTTGATCGTTAGAATGGGGCCAAAAATCTCCTCCTGCATTAAAGCATCAGATTCCTTGACATCCACGACCACAGTGGGGGCTGAGATAGTCTATGATAAAACAAAAGAGAAAAAGATCATAATGGAGTACCAGTTAAGCTGCCTATTAATTTATATATATATATATATATATATATATATATATATATATATATATATATATATATATATATATATATATATATATATATATACAGTTTTCAGTGTCAGTGGCACATGATCCTTCAGAAATCATATTAATATGCCGATTTGCTGCTTTTGTTATCAGTTTTGAAAATACTTATTCTTCTTAATTTTTTTATGGTAACTGTCATACCTTTTGTGTATGTATTGACTATATAAATTGAACAGACTATATAAATTTAGCAGCTCAACCAGTCGGTCGCAGTGCCTGTTTGTCACAATACGGCCCATGTCTTGGCTTTGTTGGGGCTCAGAGCCGTAGAAACTCTCCAGAAAATGGCTGTCCACTGCTCCGGGTGTGTGTTCACTGATGTGTGTGTGCACTTTGAATGCAAAACCCATCTTCATCAGTTTGACAACACAACTGCTGCAAATCATCACAACACATGCATATAACGAAACGTACTGCAAATCCTTCACAACACATGCATATTAAGAAACGCTGCAAATCCACACAACACATGCAATTAACAAAAGTGCTGCAAATAGCACTGACCACAATGGAAATGTTTCAAGGAGACCTCAAAAAGTGTTGGACCCGGCTTGGATTTGCTTATCGTGCAGTGGCGACTGGTCAGTGGAGTTGTTGGTGAACTGAGAGGTGATTTTTTTTTTTTTTCATGGTGTTTTTGGAAACACCATGATTCCTTTATCTTTTGGATATTATTAGCCTAAATAAGCTGAAAAATTACATGATTAAATGTAAAACGTTACTTAAGATGGCTAACTTTAATATCCTCAGCTATATATAATTTCAAGGTTAATGAAAATATATTTGCAGTGCTTCATTAATTGTTTGTTAATGTGCATGTGCTGTGAGGATTTGCAGTGTTTCTTAATTTGCTTTTGTTGCGGGGGATTTGCAGCGGGTTTCGTTGTATGCATGTGTTGTGATGATTTGCAGTGTTTCGCTATATGCGAAAAGATATTTTCTTCATTTGCTGATGTTTTTTTTTCAATTTGCATGTGTTTTCTTAAATTTCAGCATGTTGAGCTCTCTCTGCCAGCACAGATAAATAAATTATTCAGTGCAAAAGTTTTAAACATCCCATTGTTATTGTTTTCTAGCAGAAACTCATTTAATTTTGTTCAATTTTTTTTAAAGATTTTTTAAAGGGGCATAACATTTCCATCACACGCTAAGGCATTTGGCCAATCACAATGCACTGGATATAGCTAGCCAGTCTTAGTAGTCCTGAAAGTTTAGATTCTTTCAAACCTTATAAATATCAGAAAGTTTATTCAGATATTAATTCAAGTGCTTCTTGCTTGTTTGTTTTGAGGGATACAAGCTAAATGGCTCAATGTTTGCAATTTAGTGGCTCTAAGAAATGTCATTATGCATTGCATTGTAATCAAAAGTATATTCTGAGGTAAAAAAAAAAATGCTGAGTTTAAAAAGTTCAAATGTATTTATTTTAGGTTTATTAATTATTTAATTATGTAAAATTCAAAATGCTGGTTAAAACCTGTGTTGTGGAAATTCTAATTCAATAACAAATTGTAGAGACTGAGAATGAAAAACCAGACTTTTGTCTTTCTATTGCTTTAATTCTTTGCAGAGAATGATCTGGTTTACACACAGCTTCCGAGTCTATGTGTGCAAAGAGATAACACACAGACTCACAGTCCACTTTTTACAGAATGTAAAAGATACATTGAAGGACATACTAGGACCTTTGAGCCAATCATGTTGCCCAGTGCACATCACCTCATAACTCATGTACATCTCATGCACCTCTCCCTGGTATGGACTGTCTCAGAACTAATTGTTCCTGGTACATGGTTCCTCTTTAGAAGTAGTTTTTCAGCCTAAAGCAGTTACGTGCACAGGTTACACAAAGATATCAATGTCCCTATGGACTATACTGTATTTACTACCTTGATCATTGTATGTTAAAAATGAGATAAATGCAATCAATGCCAAATTAACAAAACTAAAAATTTCCATAACACCTGTAAAAATTAAATACAGAAACAATTATAAAATTATACAAATTATAAAGTACATTGTGCCCTATTTATACAGAGTGTATATTATTTTAAAAGTCATGAAAATATGTACTAATTAAAAAAAACAAAATACAGTGTTGAGGGGAGTGGGGGTGGGGGGGGGGGGGGGGTAATGGACAGGTGTTGCACAGCTGTTAATGTTTTGACTAACAAAACAAGGCAGTTTAACGCTTGAAAGGTTCACTAGTTTTAGGGGTGTTTCAGTGAGTTGTGATCAGCTTGGGCCATGTATTCTCTAGGGTATAAATTGTTTCTGGGCCTGCCCCAGGGAATTTTCATTTGGACTCCTTTGTGTAGGCTGACACTTTTTAAATTATTTTTGCATTATCATACAGATGTTCAAGAAATTATATGCCTTCTCCTTTAATCATGTGCCTTCTCCTTCTCCTTCAAGTAGTCATACATGTTGATATTTTCATACATTAATAGTTTGAATGTTATAAGTTAATTCGATGAAGGAGTAAATTATCAAATCAAATGTGATTAAAGTTTAAATTCTTATCCCAACATCACATTTGGACATTTAAAGACCAGATGGATTAAGTCTTTTGAATTATTATTTTTTACGTCTACATTAATAAGTAAATAAATAAATAGATAGATAAAATTCATTTATTGTGTTGTAATGAATACTTTGACAAAAATACAAAACTCCTTTGCTACTTTTGAATGATGGTCAAGAAGCTGCTCTCCCAGTAAAGGCCAATTCTCTTTCTCATTCAGTCTCTAATTGTTGCTGTTGTTTTGTCAATCCAGTTTAAATAAGTGGCATCCATCATCCATCATGAATGATTTTGAACAGTCACTGTATATAAAACTACACCAGCATATTGTTATTATTCATAAATTTATATTTAGAATGTAAATGGAATTATTGAAATAGTCAATATAGCCACTCCAACAGACATCTCGATTTCTTGAAAGCTGTATGACATCATTACCCTCCAATTGGCATACATGTGAATATGTGATCAGTCCTTCTCCACTGGATGTCATATGAGGTCACGTCACTGAATCTGCTTTACCTATTGTTTTACTGGCCTTTGCAAGTGTGTGTCATAATGTGATACCTTACACAATCTCAAATTGCAACAGTTAAAATTTACTGTACCTGATGTACAGGTCCTTCTCAAAAAAATTAGCATATTGTGAAAAAGTTCATTATTTTCCATAATGTAATGATAAAAATTTTACTTTCATATATTTTAGATTCATTGCACACCAACTGAAATATTTCAGGTCTTTTATTGTTTTAATACTGATGATTTTGCCATACAGCTCATGAAAACCCAAAATTCCTATCTCAAAAAAATTTGCATATCATGAAAAGGTTCTCTAAACGAGCTATTAACCTAATCATCTGAATCAACTAATTAACTCTAAACAACTGCAAAAAATTCCTGAGGCTTTTAAAAACTGCCAGCATGGTTCATAACTCAAAACCGCAATCATGGGTAAGACTGCCAGAAGGCCATCATTGACACCCTCAAGCGAGAGAAGACACAAAAATAAATTTCTGAACGAGTAGGCTGTTCCCAGAGTGCTGTATCAAGGCACCTCAGTGGGAAGTCTGTGGGAAGGAAAAAGTGTGGCAAAAAACGCTGCACAACGAGAAGAGGTGACCGGACCCTGAAGAAGATTGTGGAGAAGGACTGATTCCAGACCTTGGGGGACCTGCGGAAGCAGTGGACTGAGTCTGGAGTAGAAACATCCAGAGCCACCGTGCACAGGCGTGTGCAGGAAATGGGCTACAGAGAAGCAGCACTGGACTGTTGCTCAGTGGTCCAAAGTACTTTTTTCGGATGAAAGCAACTTTTGCATGTAATTCGGAAATCAAGGTGCCAGAGTCTGGAGGAAGACTGAGGAGAAGGAAATGCCAAAATGCCTGAAGTCCAGTGTCAAGTACCCACAGTCAGTGATGGGCTGTGTATTTCTGCGTGTGACAAACACAGTGACACAAACGTGTGCAAACATACAAAAATAGGTTTGTATAACACTTGGAGTCAAACTGCAGTTTCCATCTGTGACAGTAGAATCCAACAAGTAAAGTCATCCACTACACGTGACTCACACAATCATAGGATATTTTCTTTTAAACACCTTCTAAACATTTAATCAGACATTCTATCAACATCATTATACATTTCTATGGTTCTTTTGAAAAAATAAATGGCATGAGATAAAGTTAATTTCACAAAAATTCTAGTTTATATTAGGCTTTTTCATTTAAGTTAATTAAAAAACCACAACTAAATATATACTGTAGATATAAATATTTCATACTAATCAAACATTAAAAGATGTAATCATTGTAATCAATAATAATAAGCCCTTCAAACACTGGATTCTGTTTATCCTCTGTGTAAGTGTCATCTCAGTGATCTTTCATCATTTCCTCATTATGCATATTCAAAAGAATCTATGATAGGCCGCAAGAACTTCTTTGCTGCGGAGCTGAGTGATGCTCTAGAGTCATATAAACACTCACAAGATGAAGAATACACCCTTATTACTAATTTTGTTCAACTTGAACTGTGAGTTAAAAGTGTGTGTTATGTGTCAAAAGAGTCCATTGTAAGCCAACTTCAAAAAAGCCCGGAGAAACTCTGATTCTGTCCTGTAGAGGATCTGGGTTCAATTTTGACTGCATGTAGCATGCACTGAATCAGACTACAAGCTGAAAACCCATGTGTGTGGATGGGTCTGGGCTACAGTTCTGGAAGTGAACACGAGGCAGAATCTTTTATGGGATGACTTGAAATCTCCAGAGATGATTCGAAAAAGCATGATGTATCTGAAACTGTCTGGACTGACAAAAGAGGACTGTGTATTTCTGTGCCAGAGACACAGTGACACTAACATGTGGCAATGATACCAAATCTTGTTTAAACACTTATAGATTAAAACTATATAGGCCACTGATCTGAAGCCTAGTGGTGCTTCAGCACAAAACTAAATACATACTATAGCTTGTATTTCATTTGTGATTTATAACACTTAACATGTTTTAAATATTTCAAAGAGCTGTAATCGGTGTGTGAAAGGGTAAATGTCAGTATACTTCTCATTAACATACATACAATGAAAAGACAAAGATGTACAATTGAATGCAATGTTTAATAATAAGCATCAAACAGTAACAAGAAAATACAAATTTTTGATACAAAGCTAATGAAGGTGAATGCAGATGATGTCGTATTCTTGTATCATATTCATATAGCCAGAGCTACAATTTTGCTGTTGATATTTCATTGTAATGGCTGGATCTGAAAATGTAAATGATACTACATACTAACGGAAACAAAAAGCAAATCTAAACACAGCAATAACAGAAAAAATAATTATGGTGAAGATGGTTGTAATCAAGGCACAAGTATTAGCATTCCGAGCACGGCGGCTGAATTTTTTTGCTCCTTTGACATCTCTCTTATACTTCCTGTTTATTACCTGTGAATTTAAAAACACAAATGAAATTGCTATTTGATCATAATATATGGCAAATACTGTATATGGCTTTTTGAGTAAACAAACAAAAAAAAAAAAAAAAGTTATGAGTCAGGTTTGACCTGAACCATTGCATGTTAGTAATTGTTACCTTTAAGGAGTATATCAATGCAGCCGTACCCAGAAACAGGCAGTTGCAGAAGGTGACGGTCAACACAGAGTAGCGCAAGTAGTCTTTCACTTTTACTTGGACTTTGCGAAGACCTTGGAGGTTTTGTTGCATTTGGCGTTTTGGCTTTCGAACTTCTTGACAAGATGGTCTCTTAGTCTCAGATACTTCTTCCGCATTATCATCCTCCATCTCTAATTCATAATCCATTTCCACCACATCACAAAAGTCCCCTTCTTGAACTTCAATTTCTGGAACTTCAGTTTCTGGAACTTCAATTTCTGGAATTTCAATTTCCGGAATTGCAATGTCTGGAACTGCCATTTGAAAATCTTCCATTTTCTGACTTTAATGAACAGAATTATTCCTCAGGCTAATAGTTATAGGTAGATGGTACCAGCACATATGGCACATATCATCTGATAAACACTTCCGGTGTATTTTTATACATGACTTACATAAAGCCTAAAAAGCAGGAAAGAAGCCCAATAAACAGAAAAGCCACAGCTGTGGTCTACAATGAAACCTCTGTTGTGTTTTATAACACAACTCAAATAGTGTTTGAAGATTTGGAATGAAAGTTTAATACTGTTTTGGGTATATTTTCATAGTTTTCAGGCATGACATTTCTGTCTACAAACATGAAGTCATCTTTAGCAATACTGATTTTATCATAATAAAGAAAATCATAGGTTTGAAACGTGAACAAAATAATATATCGTTAAAAGTTTTTTTTTTTTTTTTTTAATCAGGTCAGTGATATCTATTGTTGTTTTGGATCTTCTGACTTTTATTACATTGACAAAAACAGCTGAAAAATATATACTGGTGTATACGGATGTGAAGCTGAGTAAATGATGACACAATTTTGAAGTTTATAGTTTACTATCCTTTTAAGGACATTTGTTATACAGAACCTCTTTAACTTATGATTATGTAAAAATTATTAATGCCATTAAAATGTGTAAGCTGTTTTATGGCTATTGATATCGCCTTTTCTGAGCTGTGTTTACTGGACATGACAGGCTTCACAATGGGCTGGACTGTTGTAGGGTTGAGGTGACATACTGAAATGTAGATTACCTGACAATAAAAATTGTTATACTAATTTTTCATATCCCAACAGCCTATAAACTATAAATCATATTTATGATAACTAGACTGAAATTTATGACTGAAAACTGAAATAGCACTGTAAACCATTCATTAGACACTTACTGACATTAAGGCCATTTCTTAAATGAAATGATGCACCCTCTCATATTTGCAGGCTGCATATGTCATCAAGCCTGGTTTATTTCAATTAACCGAACATTACATTTGCAAATCATAGGCATATTACAACAATTTACGTTTAACTAAGAATAATGGTCAAATAGATAACTGTAAATACTCTAAAATAAGATCTTCTTTATGATGTATGCAGCCTACAAATGCAACCTCCGGAGGATGCAGCCTTTCGTTTTGAGAATAGTCTTAAATAAGCATTATGGGAAAGTATGTCACGTCCATATAATGTGGTAAAACATTGTGTGCTTGTTTTTATATTTGTCTTACATAAAAACCAAAAAGGCCGAATATGTAAACCTCATACAGAACCTCATGCCTGTGGTGCATGTAAGCACATCATAGTGATAATAGCAGGAAATGATACGCAGCTCTCAAACGACATGCAGCCTTTGCCTGTGCTGTGCAGTTTTCTTTATGAAATATGCTGCAGTTGTCTGTGAGCATGACTATAAATGCATGAAGCAAAAGATCAAATCAGAGTGTATTCTTTTGTATGTGAAGAGAGTGGATTTCTTATCTGTAAACTTAAATTTTTTAGGTCATGATGCAACTCTTTCATGACTCCTCCTTATTTATGGATGTGCACGTAAACAAGCTAATCACACTGCACATTAATTGCACAGGAAAGAGCAAAAGTTAAACATCATGACTGTGTTGATACTGTTGCTGCTCTTTTCTTCAACACAAAGTATGTTATCAGAAAATACTAAAATGTTGATATCAATTTTCCTATTATTGTCTTGAACTCACATGCTTCTTTCCCCAGGAGTCCACAGTATTGAACTCACTCAGCCGGACTCTACAGAACTAAAGCCTGGACAACATTTGAGTTTCTCCTGTAAAATCTCAGGCTATTTACTGTCTAAATGTGGCTGTAGTATACAAACTGGATACGATACGCTTCTGGAGGACCGGAGTGGATTGAAGGAGTATGCTGCAGTGGAGACACACACACTATTGCTTGTAGAAATTTTAGCCCATTCCTCAGTTCAGAACCACTTCAACTCTCTGATGTTGGTGGGTTTCATCCTATGAACTGCTTGCTTCAGGTCCTTCCACAAAATTTCAATTGGATTAAGGTCTGGAATTTGACTCAGTCATTCCAAAACATTAGTTTTGTTCTTCTTTAAACCATTCTATGACATGTGCTTGGGGTCGTTGTCTTGTTGTGTGACCCACTTTCTCTGAGATTCAGTTCTCAGACAAATGACACCTTGTCACTAAATGTCAAATGACCTTCAGAGTTTGCTTGTATAATTCAGAATTAATTGTTCCATCAATGATTGCAAGCCATCCTGGACTACCAAAACAGGCCCAAACCCTGATACTACCACCACCATGTTTCACAGATGGGTAAGGTTCTTATGCTGGAGTGCAGTGTTTTCATTCTCCAAACATAACGCTGCTCATTTAAAAATCCACTCCAAACATAACGCTGCCCAAAAAGTTATATTCTGGCCTCATCCGCCCACAAAACATTTCTCTAGTATTCCTCTGGCTTGAACGCATGATCTTTAGCTAACTGCAGATCTGCAGCAATGTTCTTTTTGGAGATCAGTGGCTTTCTCTCAGCAACTCTGCCATGCACAGTATGGTTGTTCAGTGTTCTCCTGATGATGGGCTCATGAACATTAACATTAGCCAATGGGACAAAGTCCTTTAATTGCTTAGAAGTTAGCCTGCAGTACTTTGAAACCTATTGGACTTACACGCAGAGTGATTTTTGTTGGTGGAGCACTCCTGGGTAGGGTAAAAGCGGTCTTAAATTTCCTCCATTTGTACACAATCTGTCGGACTGTGGACTGGAGTCCAAACTTTGAAACTTTGGCTTTGAAACCTTTTCTAGGCTGATGAACAACATCAACATATTTTCTGAGGTCCTCAGAGATCTCATTTGTTTGTGCCATGATACACTTCCACAAACATGACCAAACTTTGATACATCCCTGTCCATTAAAACAGGGCATGCACTGACACCTGATAGTCATCTCAGTGATTAAAAACATATCTTAACAGATGGACTCTATTTTCACCTTCACATTAACTGCCAATCCTAGAGATTCACATACTTTTTCCAGTCTTAGATATGTAATATTGTATCATTTTCTGGAATAAATAACTGACATGTTTTTGTCTCACTTGTTTGATTGGGTTCTCTTTGTCTACTTTCAGGACTTGTGTGAAAGTCTGATTATGTTTTGGGTCACATTAATTCAGAAATATAGAAAATTCTAAAGGGTTCACAAACTTTCAAGTGGCGCTGTATATTATTTTTCTTAAAGTGTGATTCTAGAGCAAGCTGTGTATTACTGTGTCATACAGGGTGCCCCGTATTTATCATAATCATATTTTTCAAAACACTGCCTTGATCAACAAAAAATGGAAATAATTTGGAAGCTTAGTGTCTTAGCTTTACAATGCATGTAGCTGATTTGATAAACTCCAAAGTGCTCCAAAGCTATTTGCTGATAAATAAAAAAAAAAAGAAAAAGAAAATTGTACTCTAATGTCAAAATCATCCAAATTCTCACGTCATTATTCTCAGAAAAATCTCCTGATTAAAGTTCATCAGTTGGAGAGCTTTATTGAACACATGGCTTGTAAAATGTAAAAGTCAACGTGTTTCAGTGTATTTGTTAAAATACTATAAATATTAGAATGGTCCCGTTCTACATCGCCGCCACCACAAGTTTTCTCAGTCCTTTTGATGTGTTCACGGCCGTGGGAAGAAAAGGCACAGCAGACTCAAAATCTGAATATACCCTCACTTCAAAACTATTATTGTTTTACACTGAGTTTATGTAGGACAAAATAAGGGTGGTAGAATCTTTTCAACCAATAGGATATAGATAACATATGTGTTGAGTATGAGCCAAAACAACGTTATGTCTGAGGTAAGCATACATTCAGCAAATGCTGGACACATAAGGAATAATATGGACACGGAACATTCCAACTTTCAGTAAAGGACATACTGAACTCAACAACCTGAGCCCAAAAGGATCCTCCACTCTTCACCGATTCAACTCTATGTATCATATCATCTGTGCATATGCGTATACATTGAGATAAAGAGACATAAGACTAGAGAATAGAGAAAGAAAGCACAGATGGGAGGAGGGAGAAAACCAAGGAGACAGAATGGGAGGGCAGTAGTAAGAAAGAGGACAACAACACTCACACCCAACCTTAAAAAGAAACATCTATGGAAGAGAGCGAGTAAGAAGGGAGAAGGGATTGAAAAGAGGCAAACTCACAATAATACCTGACAGAGATCATGATATAATCTAACACTATTATATCCCTTTTATAACTTGTTTTTATAAATAATTAGGTACCATCTTAAAGCATAAAAATTCAGCCTTCAAATGCATCCAACCATTTTGATAAACTCTTGAAGAGTGCTGACTAAGCAGTCCATTTAATGCTAAGTTCACACTACACGACTTTAACCGTCCTCAGTGCTGTTCAGACTACATGACTTGATTGTGTCTTTAAGTCATTGTGGTGTTCAATAACCCGAACCCACATATGTAAATGATCTGCAACTGGGGGTTCCACACAAGCTGACAACAACTCTGTCACCCAACGACTCTACACAATCCCCAAAACACATTTTGTCAAACACACTCAAGAAGTGAAACGGGAATTACGCGAAACAACACATTCAACAGGTGTTTGAAAACGGAAGTCAGGAAGAAATTAGCACTGCAAGCTGTTTGCTCAACGAAAAATTTGCTCCATTTATTGTGTCCAAACTTTTCTTTAATCCATGTTGTTGCCGGGGTTTTTTCCCCGGTGACCTTTACCCACGCCTTGATCTCTCATTGGCTGTAGCTCATCATGAAACCTGACACCATGTGATGTCGAGTCAGCCGACCAGTTCAGATATTTGGCATGCTAGATATTTCTTTGCTGTCGGCGAGGTGTCAGCCTCTTTGGTGCGTCATTGTGTAGTTTACACATAAAGATTGCAGAGCGCCGATCACCTGCTGTTTTTCCTCCGATCACGGCCTTGTTAACTTAGCCATGTATTACTGTGCAAAGCAAGCACAGGTCATGTACAGCTAAGCAAAACCCACTCTGGCTGTTTTATCTCTTGTTACGAGAAGTCAACAGTTGGCAGCAGAGAATAAAAAATGTATTAAAAAATCTATTAAATGTGGCCCAATGAGATGATATACCATTACTGGTGAATGGCGATGGTATGCAGTGAAGTTCACCATAAAAAGCTCAACACAACATGTGTCTTCTGATTTGTAAGAGCATTACACACTTTACAGTCACAAACTATAAAACAGAGTTTTCAGTTACCAGAGACTCATACAGAAGCAAAATAAGTCTATAAGGATATGATGATGAATGACACAACAGTGTTTTATGTTGCACAAAAGTGAACACAATGATAAACCACTAGCAGTTCTGCTCTAAAACATCTTGAATGAAAAGTAAAAATAAATAAATAAATAATAATAATAATAATAATTTTTACATAGGAAAATGAAAGTGCATATGAATCATATCATATTTTATTAAATTTTAAGAGGCCTTGAAAATTATGAAAATTATGTAGAATCGATTCATGTCCACTAGAGAACAATATCTAAAAATATAAACACGGCAAAGTCTCTAATAAGAGATATTAAGCCTTACATGAATATTTTTGTAGCCTGTAGATTTGATTAGTAGCTCTGTTTATGTAAATCTTATATTGCATATTTAAACAGCAGGCATGAGTCAGTTTATACATTCATCTGATCACTAGAGGGAGTGGAGAATCACTTCAGCTCATTCAAACTGTGCTGTGAAACAAACCATGATCTCTTCATCTTTAGTGTTGCTTCTGGCAGTGGTATCCTGTAAGTTTAGTCTACTTTGTGTTTTCTACATCATTTTGTTGCTATGAAGCTTGTCAACAGTTTTCAAACATCATGCTTTCTTATTAACAGGTATTATTTGATCTGATACAGGTATTGATTCATATGAATTCACTCAGCCTGAGTCTCTGACTGTCCGTCCTGATGCCACTCTGACTATCAACTGTAAAGTCTCCTATTCAGTTACAAGCTACGTTACAGCCTGGGTTCGTCAGCCTGCAGGAAAAGCTCTGGAGTGGATTGGAGTGATGTGGACTGATGGAAGCTTAGCCTACAAGGATTCCCTGAAGAACAGGTTCAGCATCACCAGAGACACTTCCAGTGACACAGTAACACTGCAAGGAAAGAACATGCAAGCTGAAGACACAGCTGTGTATTATTGTGCCAAACGTGCACAGTGACAGATGGCAACAGCTTCCCTGTACAAAAACATCATCATATTAACATTACCGTATTTATCATGTTTTGTCCTTTTAGGTTTTCACAACTGATATTCACTGATGCTCATCATTCACAGCTTAAATTAATTTGATGATATTTATGAGAAAAACCTAATATGCCTTTAATCAGTTGAAAAAATAAAAAATTACCTAATACAAAACTTAATAATTAGCTAAAATAAGCACTATAAATGTAAATTATGTTTAAAATAGAATCTCAATAAAATCCAATATAGTTTGCATGACTCCCATGAGGTTAGAAAGTCTGATGGTCAGTAAAGGTGTGACCGAGCTTGTTTTGACCCTGTTTTGCTGTTGTCTCAGAGGTGGGATAGATGTTTTCAGCACTGTTTGAGCAGCATTGAGGGTTTCAACCGATCTGTGTCAGTCAATGGACTGAAGTGCTTATTCTGTCTGTGATGTGAGTCCAGGAGGTCTAGACGTGAGCTGCTTGCTTAAACACCAATAGATGGCAGTAATCTATCACTTGGATTTATATTATCATATGGCACATCAAGGGTCAGTTAGAATTTTTTGAAGCATCGAAAATACATGTTGGTCCAAAAATAGCAAAAACTACGACTTTATTCAGCATTGTCTTCTCTTCCGTGTCTGTTGTGAGAGAGTTCAAAACAAAGCAGTGTAGTGATATCCGGTTCGCGAACGAATCATTCGATGTAACTGGATCTTTTTGAACCAGTTCACCAAATCGAACTGAATCATTTTAAACGGTTCGCGTCTCCAGTACGCATTAATCCACAAATGACTTAAGCTGTTAACTTTTTTAATGTGGCTGACACTCCCTCTGAGTTCAGACAAACTGAAACAAACACTGACTGAACTGCTCTGAAGAGAGAACTGAAGATGAACACCGAGCCAAGCCAGATAATGACTCGATCACGAGTCAAGAAACGGTTGCAAGGGTTTTCGGATCACCAGTAGTTCTTTCGGACAGTTCGATTTAAAACCGGTTGAAGAAAACGGTTCGCCGGTTCATAGACATAATGGCGTCATTGGCCATGATTGCCCTTGATTCAAGCCTTCAGTTTACCTGGGCTCATAAAATTAGCACAGAATCAGTTCAGAATCTATCACCAAAAGAATCAGTTCGGTTCAGACGCTCTGTGTGTCGGTCTGCTTCACACTGAATCACACATGCGCAGTATCATCAGCTCCTCGGTTCTCGAATCGGATGCGTCTGACATTTAATTGCAAGCAGCGATGCGATGGAAGAAACACTGAAGAATGGGAATTTAAATAGATCACATGTGACAAGACTGGAATGGTACACGTCAGGAACAGCTGACTGTCGGCTGATGCAAGCGTGACTAACGTGGCCAGACTGAACTAATGCAAAGCTCAGTTGATAAAAGCTCTTTGATATATATATATATATATATATATATATATATATATGTTTGGTTTTTATTCCACAGGTATCAATGGTGATGAATTCTGGTTAGATCAGTCACCTGCTGCGATAAAGAGACCTAGAGAAACAGTGAAAATCTCCTTTAAAACATCAGGTTTTACAATGACAGACTACTGGATGCAATGGATTTGAGAGACACCAGGGAAAGCTCTGGAGTGGATTGGGGGAGTTAACTCTGGCATAAGTTCTTGCTCTGATTATTTTATTTATGCAGACACCATGAAAAAATCAATTCACTATGAGTGAGGACGTGTCTCAAAGTACACAGTATCTTGAAGCCAAGAGTCTGAGAGAAGAGGACACTGCTGTTTATTACTGTGCTCAACGGACATCTGATGAAGCAGCTCTACAACAACTCAGAACAACTACAGTGAAAAAAGACCAAGCTGGTGGTTATTAAGCCTCTTATTAAGAAACTAAAATAGATAATTGGCAAATTACAGGCCCATTTCAAGTCTTCCATTAATGTCTAAAATTTTTTAAAAAGTTGTTTCTGCTCAATTGTGCTCCTTCCTGCAAAAAAAAAGATCTGTATGAAGAATTCCACCATAGCACAGAAACTGCACATGTTAAAATTACAAATGACCTGCTACTTGCGTCAGATTAAGGCTGCATCTCATTTCTAGTTTTACTTGATCTTAGTGCTGCAATCACCACCATAGATCATGACATACTCATAGATCGATTACAAACCTATACAGGTATTCAAGGGCAGGCTCTAACACAGAAACAACAACCATAAACATCTAACACAAACTGTTAGCAATATACAGTACATATAGATTTCTAATTTTTGAGACACTGTGGTTGTTGTTCATTCAACTAGAAAATAATTAAAACTTAAAAAAAGGTTCTTCCTACTACAACTATAAAAAAAACATTCATTTAAGTCTTTAAACATGCAAATGATTTCGTAGGAAGGATCAGTGCCACTCAGACTCTCAAAGGACTGTGTTATAAAGTCAGTCCTCAGTCAGTGTCTAGCTGCAGTGTCTTTTTATTTTATTCATTTGACAGTTTAAGATTGATAATGGAAATTATATTGTTTGGAGTTTTTCTTCAAGTGATTATTTCAAGTGAGAATAATTTCACTTCTCCCTATTATTATTGTCATTTCATTCTTCTAATTCATAAACATAATATTTTGTTGTTGTTGTTTTTTCAATGTTTTTCAGCTGTTAGTGGTCAGTCTTTGACCTCCTCAGAGAATGCTTTGAAAAATCCTGGAAGAACAGTGATTCTGTCCTGCACTGTGTCTGGAATCTCAATGAGCAGTCACTGGATGCACTGGATCCGCCAGCAACCAGGGAAAGGACTGGAGTGGATTGGATGTATAGATACTGGCTCAAGTGTATATTATGCTCAGTCTCTAAAGGGCAGGTTATCCATCACCAAAGACACCAGCAAAAACATGCTGTATTTAAAAGTGATTGACCTGAAGACTGAAGACACAGCTGTTTATTACTGTGCACGAGACTCACAGTCACACAAAAGACTACAGGACAGAACAAAAACTATTGAATGTTATCACTGAAGCAATAGCAAGCTCCCGCAGATTTTTTAGGGTGTTGTTTGAAACATTTAAATACTTTCTCATAAACAGTTTTTCAAATAAATAAGTGGAAAGGTCTGGAATGATTAAGGTACATCATAATGATCATAGATCCAATGCCTGGAGGGTTGATCAATGAGCAAAATACATAATCTGTACAGTTGCCATGCATAAGCATCTGCTAAATAAATCTGAAAATAATTTGGTATTGTTTGACTCAAACTCAATATTTTGATCATAACAACTCTAACACTACACACTAATCTCAAAGAGATTGTTTGCATAGGGACCAGTCTTAAATTTAGAATGCCTGCGATTTTAACAGACTAATAAATCAACATGTGTGCACTCTGTGAATGATTTGGTGATAGCCTACTTGATAACATCAGATTGCTCATCATTACAACAACACTTACCATATTATCGCAGACGATGCTGTATATCGCACACCCCAGATTCACACCTAGTCAAAGGTCTTTCTCACAGTTACACACCTAGTTAAGGGTCTTTCTCAAGGGCACCACAGTGGTATGGAAGAGGGAGGGGACAAATGCTGTTTTCCCCCAACTGATCTAATACCCATTTAAAGCAGAACATCTTTTACACAATAAAATAAAATGTAATGCATGTTATTACCTTTTTCTAATGTTTCATTCATCTTTCATCTTTTTTAAAAAAAAGGGTAACATAATCGTACTGAAACCGTAACTCTTAAACCATGATACAAACAGAACCATGAGTAACTTGAACTGTTACACCCCTAGTATGTTCCGAGTTGTACTGTTTCGTACATGTTGTCATAATTATTATTCAAATGTAGTTTGTTTTATTGATCAAAATATCATTGTTAATTACTGATGAGAGTGGGGAACTTCAGGGTATTTTTGGAAAAAGGGCAGGGGCTTGAGCCCGCAAAGCACCCCCTCTGCACATCCCTAAACAAAAGTAAACATAGATAAAGTAATATAACGTTTGTCAGTTACTAAAATAGAAGTTTCCTTTGTTTACTGTAATAATGCTCAAATGTAAATTATTTTGTGGGAAGGGTCAAAGTCTCCCAGACTCTTGCAAAACTAATATAAGCTGAACTTTCAGTCATTGCGTGTGTCCAGTGACTAAAACAAGTGCAGTGTAACCTATCACTGTTTTACTGTGGTAATGGAGATGTTACTGTATGGACTCCTGGTGATTATTTCATGTGAGAAAATCCCATTTGTTCTGGATTATTGATGAATTGTTCTAAAGCATCCAACATTCTTTGTTCCATGTTTTTCAGCTGTTAGTGGTCAGTCTTTGACCTCCTCAGATTCGGTGGTGAAAAAGCCTGGAGAATCAGTGACTCTGTCCAGCAATGGGTCAGGATTCTCAGTAGGCAGCTCTTACATGCACTGGATCAGTCAGAAACCAGGGAAAGGACTCGAGTGGATTGGCCGTATTGACACTGGCACTGGCACTATTTTTGCTCCGTCCCTACAGGGCCGGTTCTCCATCACAAAAGACACCGGCAAAAACATGTTGTACTTGGAGATAAAATGCCTGAGAACTGAAAACACAGCTGTTTATTACTGTGCAGGAGAGTCACAGTTACACAAAAGACTGCAACTCTCTTTTAAAACCTGTATGGTGCTTGTGAAGTCAATCAGACATGACTAGAACATTCATACCCCTGGGGAATTGAAGAGCTGTTCCCTTTGAGGATTCTCTGTCATTGGCCTCTTTCCCACACAAATAACATATGACATGTTTTAACATGTTTTAAATACATATGTAAACTAAATCAAGTGCAGAACATCAGAATATAATTCACTTACTGATTATTTAATGAAGGAGCAGGCTGAGCGGAAATATGGAGCTTTGTATTCATAATGTAAAAAAATAAACTACAAACCATATTGTAAGATATTTACTTGCTTGCAAATGTGAAATCGTTCTAAAAAATGGCCTGATTAAACTGAATTTTGCTGCTTTCATTGGAGAGAAGCATTCAAAAAATTCATTAGAACTATCCAATGAAAATTAGAAAGTCATAATTTTACATTTATCAACCTGACTATAATAGTTTAAGGAGTTTTCTTTTATACAGTGGCAACTGACTGGACAGCAAGGGAGACAGCACGTTCTGAGATTTAGCAGTTTAATTAGAGATTTCAGGTGGTTTACCTTTCGCTTACGATTTCAGCTAGATGGCACCCCAAGTATGCAAAGCATTTCTCATCACAATCTGAACACACAAATACATCCACTCCTCCCGGTCTGCAGCAATTCTACCAACTTCTTATGACAACAGGTTAATGAAGAAAATGCTGATTTTCAAAAGTAGGCATACTAGTATCTTTTTGATATTGTGGCCAAATCTGTCTGACCTCTGCATTGCTTGAGGATGTGCCAATCGCCTTCCTGCTATTGATCATCTTCTCAGAAAAGAAGGAAGCAAAATCATTGCATTTGCTGTCTGAGAGCATTTCAACGAGGAGCAAGGCTGGTGCAGTGATTGGAGATGAGCGACACCTGCCTCGCTCCTCGTTCCGTCCCTCGGCCCCGCCCCACTCGTCACAATCATCAATAACATTCTTAACTTTTGAGTTAAAGGAATCAAGGAGAATATCAACAGAATCTGTGGAAATGCTTGGTGTTAAAGATATAACCTCCATAAACAACTCGTTCTCATTAATGCATCTCCTTCTGACAGAGACAGATCTAGATTCAGTGGTAGCAGAGATCAATACATCAAAGAAAATACAGAAGTGACCAGATAGTGCTACGTCCTTAATAACAATGGATGAAATGTTTAGACCCCTACTGATGATTAAATCTAAAGTGTGTCCACTTTTGTGTGTGGTTCAATTCACATGCTGAATCATGTCAAATGTGTTTAGAACTATTATCATTTCTTTTGTAGTTTCGTTTTCTGCATAATCTATGTGAATATTAAAATCCCCTGCAATTGCAAACCAGTCAAACTCTGAGGAAATCATTGATAACATTTCTGTGACCTCTTCAACAAAGGCTGGAGAGTATTTTGGAGGCCTGTCAAATAATGATAAACATAATGGGTGGTGGAGCACCTTTCAGCACAATCCCTAGATATTCAAAAGACAAGTACTGACCAAATGACACTTGCTTGCATTGATAGACATCTTTAAATAGAGCAGCTACACCTCCACTTCTCCTATCGGTCCTGCAGATACTCATGAAAGTAAAGTTAGGAGGGGCTGCTTCATTGAGGAGTGTTGCACTGCAGCTGTCTTCTAGCCATGTTTTGTTTAGAAACATGAAATCCAGATTGTTTGTGGTTATAAAGTCATTCATTAGAAATTATTGATATTTTAGAGCAAATGTTTAAAAATGCTAACTTGATGACAGTGCTTTGTGTCTTTACATCAATCTTAGTTTCAGCATACAAGCTATGCTAATATCGAGGCGATGCGTGAAAACAGCTGCGAGAGGATACACCCTGCTTATTAGCGGTCTCTCTTTGGTTGAGAGGTCCTCTCTTCATACTCACTCCTTGCCATCTAAGCTAAGCTAAGCTCTGTGTAATTTCTGAAATCCACATGGTGGTAAGTGTGCACGTTGAACACTTTACGCACTTTCTAAAATCCACATAAGTTGTAAGTGCGCATGCTGAACAGTTTGCACACTTTCTAAAATCCACATAAGTGATGGGTGTGCACGCAAGACTCTGCACATTTTCTGAAATCCTCTATGGTAAGGTATGGTATGTATTAGCTTAGTTTCCTTTCTTTGAGTTGGTTAGATCCCGGTACCTTGGGCTCCACTTGATCAGTGTGTCTGTTAACATACTTTGAAGCATCACTCCCCTCAGCATTGAGGGTTATTGTGAGCATGGTGCTTCCTTTCTGGTGCGCGAGTTCTCTCTCCTTCTGAGGAGTTGAATTCCTTGCTCCATGGGCTGTTCTTACCAAAAGGGTTGCTTATGAGTGTGCTCCTCTCACATGAGAGTTGAGTTCTCCATTTTTCCAGAGCACCTGGAACCAGCAGCATCAGGTGAACTAGATCCTTCTTCCGCCTCTCTGATGTTCTGAGTTTTTGGCTAGCTTGCAGTACGTTTACCCTTCTGATTCATGATGTAGGTTGAGCACCCTGTCTCATTGAGATCTGGGTTTATGCTCCCTCAGCTAGGTAACCTAACGTTAGCCATTCTAGCATTGGAACATCCTGTAGGTTGAGCCCACTCTCTCGTTGAGAACTGGGTGTGTTGCTCCCTCAGCTAAGTAAAATACTGCTAGCTGTTCCAGCATTGGAACATGCAGAACCTCAAGCCCCCCCTCTCATTTGAGAGCTGGGTCTTTGCCCCTCCTCTCAGCTTGATATGTACTGATAGCCACTCCAGCATTATACCATAGATTGAGTTGATGACTCTCAAACAGATTGCCTTGAAAGCCCCTCAGAAAATCCATGTTATAGTAATCCCTTTAAAGTAATTTATTCTTGATTCCAAGCCTTGAGCTCTAACCTGGGCCCAGGAGTCTGGCCCTAACAGGTAAGTTTGGGTATATAGCCTAGGCCTTTGTGCCGTAAGGGATACTGTCATGGACAGCCGTCTAACGTCACAGGGGCAACTCCCATGGAAATGGTAGAGTTGGAACTTAGTTCTCACCATGGTCCTGGCCTGCACTCCCCTCAGCATGGTTGCATGGGTATACTGTTCCCCATATTGACCCCTAGAGGATGCAGTTCAAAGTTTGCTTGAAAGGGAATGTTTTTGGTTACTTATGTAACAATGGATCCCTGAGTAGGGATGAGACACTACGTCCTCTAGCTTCCTGTCAGGCTTTAGACGCAAGCTTCAGATGAAGAAGTGAATGACGTGTTCTCTCAGCACCTATTTCTACTGTAGTTGCACTGGCAGTGACATCATGGGCTGTTGCCAGCCAACATGTTGTAGGTGTTATTCAATGTATGCTTCAGACACAGGTCACAACGAGGCATCCCCCATAGTGACCCCTAGAGGACGCAGTGTCTCGTTCCCTACTCAGGGATGTTCAATAGAGGTCAATATGAAAATGTAGTAATAACTGATAATTAAGTCAGATACATGTGTGTTTTTTTTTTTTTTATACCAGGGGCTTTGGTGTGAAACGATTCACTTCATAAACCACCATAAAAACATGGAAATTTTGTTTTAGTTGATTTAATCAACTGAATCCTGGCTACTGGTTCTACATAATTTGTTAAGGTGCACAGTGATCTTTCTCAGTCACATAGCTTCCATTTGACTTTCAATGGGGTTAAGATCAGCACTCCGTTGTGACCAATTAATATATGAAAATAATTTATACTTCTCCCTGAATCACTCTTTCACAGTTTGAGCCTGATGAATCTTGACATTGACATCCTGGAATATGTACATGGGTATGTCTTCCAACATGGTTGTCTGAGAAAAAAAAAATCCTACATACTGTATCATTTAAGGTTAAGAGAAATGTTGTCAATCACTGCAAAAATAATAAATAAGTATTTGCTTATTTAAATCCAAATGCCTTTTTCTTTTTTTGGCCAGGCAGTGTATTTGAACAATTAATTGCAACATGATAATATAATTTAATATTTTTGATGACCATACAGAATTTCACTTAGACTTTACGCAATATAATTATCTTCTCATCTCATTAATGTATGTAAGTCGATTGTTTATGTTTATTATTATTATTGTTATGTTTTAATTTTGAAATTATACCAACATTTTTAAACCTACTTTTTCATTGAGAAGTCAGTATGCAAATGTATTGATCACAGATACTAAAGTCAGATGCATTTGTGTGTTCTGATACCAGGGGCTTTGTTTTTGTGATGGACTGTCTCTCTGTGTATGACTGGTGCACAGTATTTCAGCCCATGACAAAAAGGTCAGAAGCATCTGTAAATTAATGATTAGTTAATCTATAATGTGCAATCAAATAGATGTATCTCTATCATAATTCTTCAGACTTAATACAGATAAATAATATTATATTTAATACAGTATTTATTACATGACCAAACTACACTATACATTATGACACAAACTGCCTTCAACAGTTGCCATTTAGCAGTTTTTATCTAACACTCACACACAAATATAAATAAGGGCATTATAATAGATATTAAATGACAATAATGTACAACAATGTTAAGGGTCACCTGACAAATACATCATATTTCCTACAACAGTTTCACATAAAACTTAACCATATACTGAACTTCATTCACAGCTATTAGAAACATCATGAACAAACACACAAAGATTAGATGCAGTGAATGAGATTGTGCTATTTATGATATAAGGTTGCTTTATCTTTATTTTAACTGAAATGGCTGTTTATCTAATATAATGTTAACAGATCAGATAGATGCTTCAAACCAAATATGCAGGTGTTCCATGGTGATACTATCAGAATTAAACCTCTGAGCTCCTGAATGATCTGTTAAAATTACCTTATGCTTTTCTTCTCTAGATGCTCTCTGACATTTGGTGTTTAAGGATGGCATTATATTTTTCATCAAGCATTTCATATTTAATTAGTTTAAAACATGCTATCAAGAGTTTAATCTCTTCTTTAATTTATAATTAAAATCTATTGAATCATTATCAAAAATACAACTAAATTCTAAATTCTTCTTAAAACACAGATCTCACATCTTTTTTAATTAAAACATAAAATTTTAGAAGACCATTATAAGTTACCTCATAAATACAATTATTAATACCCCACTTGTATTTAAACACCTATCTCTTCTGTATATAATCCAATTAAATTGGTAAAATTTACGATTTACATTTTTCCTTTCTTTTTGGAGTATTAAAAGCTCTTGGTGCATAAAGAAGATCTGTAAAGTTTCAAAGTCTCAAACCCAAAGAGATATTCTTTATAAAAGTTAAGGCTCGTCCACACCCCGCTTAAGTGCATTGTTCCTGGTCTGTTGTGAGTGCTATTGCTGTGACTGTTGACATATGATGCCGCTAACGTGTTTTCTTTTCACTTATTAGCTACTTGTTAAAAAGGCCATTATAGCTTTAAGAATAATACATCTTCTGATCAAATCTCTTTCTCTATTTTACTGAGACTGAGGGTGCTTTCACATCTCTAGTTCTGTTCATTTGGTCCGAACCAACCGAACCACGGGGGAATACGGGACCGTACTGGAGGTCACAGCCTCAGTGCACCAAGGAGGAAATGTGTAACTAGGGGGTGTCTACCCACTGACTGACCATTGAAAGGGACGTGGTAAGCAGCTATGGCCGCCACGTACACCTTTAAGGTGGAGTGAGTTAACTCCGCAGAGAGCCTAGCTTGGAGAAACTCAAGAACTGTACCAACTGGGCAGTTAACAGGGTCAAGCTGGCGGTCTCTGCACCATGAGGTGAAGACTTTCCACCTTAGGGTGTACAGTTTCCTCGTAGAGGGAGCTCTGGATTGGAGGAGGGTCTCAACAACCTCAGTTGAGAGACCGGAAGCTATGAACTGTGCCCCCTCAGGGGCCACACCCACAACTTCCACAGCTCCGGGCGAGGGTGGATTATTTTGCCCTGCGCCTGAGAAAGTAGATCTGTCCTGATCGGAATCTCCCATGGAGAGCCGTCGAGGAGAGAAACCAGATCTGCGAACCATAATCGGCCCGGCCAGAACGGGGCTACTAGCAACAGACAGACCCCGTCCTGGCGTACTCTCGCCAGAACTCCCGGGAGCAGAGCAATGGGGGGAAAGGCGTACAGACGAAGCCTCGGCCAGGTCTGTGACATGGCATCTAATCCCAGTGGAGCTGGGTGAACTAGAGAGAACCAGAGGGGACATTGTGATGTCTCTTGAGTCGTGAAGAGGTCCACCTGAGCTTTGCCAAATATCTGCCATAGCGTTACACGGCGACCAAGAGCTCCCAACACCGGGCCCTGATTCAAGAACCAAGGTTTCTTCCATATGTCTAAGGCATGAAGGCATTGCCGCGTGACCTTGATAGTTCGTAATGGATTTCCCCTCAGTGAAAACCCCTTGATCTTGAGCCTCCACTGCAGGGGTCTCATGTGCAGGAGGCCAAAAGGTATCACATTGGACGCAGCTTCCATGAGCCCTAACAGTCTCTGAAACTGCTTGACAGTGAGTGACTGGCCTTCTCTGACTCTCTTGACTGAGGAAAGGATTGACTCAATCCGAGCAGGAGACATACGTACCTGCATCATGGTCGAATCCCACACTAAGCCTAGATAGATGGTTCTCTGAACTGGAGAAAGTACACTCTTCTTGGCATTCAGTCTCAAACCCAGCTCCCCCATATGGGCGAGAACAACATCTCGATGTCGAACCGCCATCTGCTCTGATTGAGCTAAAATCAACCAACCGTCGATATAGGTCAGAATGCGGATGCCCTGCATATGGAGTGGTTCCAGAGCCGCATCTACACATTTCGTGAACATGCGGGGTGAGAGTGCAAGGCCGAAGGGAAGTACTCGATATTAATAGGCTTTGCCACCGAAAGTGAACCTCAGAAACTTCCTGTGTTGCGGAAGGATGGATATGTTGAAGTATGCATCTTTGAGATCTATTGTGACAAACCAGTCCTCGGATCTGATTTGAGCCACAACCTGTTTGACAGTGAGCATTTTGAACTTCAGTGACATTACTGAGAGGTTTAATTGATGTCAGTCTAAGATTGGACGCAACCCCCCATCCCTCTTTTGGAACTATGAAATACCAGCTGTAAAACCCGGACACCCTGTCTAGAAGAGGGACCACCTCAATGGCCGCCTTCCTTAATAGGGTATTCACTTCTTGTTCCATCACCAGAGCCTGCTGGGGGGCCGACAACTGTCGGTGTAACCCCATTGAACATCGGCGGTGGATGTCCAAACTGAATACAATAGCCTCTTTCTACTGTGTACAGGACCCATTGAGATACATTTGGCAGTAATTTCCACGCTGCTAAATGATGTACTAAGGGAATCAGTCTCTCAAGACTGATCTCTGGTGTAAGAGGCCCCTGAAAGGGTGGCGAGCTTCCCAGCTCCGCTACGCTCATGGGCGGACATAACTGGGAGTGATGCTCGTGGGAGACTGCTGCACCCTGAAGCTCTGGCAGGGTTGGCATACCGGCATCTAGAGGACACTGGGGTGAGACGGGCCCCATATAATGAGGTGGACACCGCTCTACTCCAGTGAGGGCTACCCTCAGGGTCACTGCACCTCTGGCGTCAGGACCTCTTTGTCGAGGACTTCCCAGCTTCGATAATTGCATTGATTTAGCTTTGGAAGTCCCCATCTCAGAGCTTTTGAACTTCGCAGTATGAGGAGCTTGCCTGTGGCGTGGGTATCTTCCGCCCAGATAACCCACAAGAGTGACGAGGGAGTAAACTCTGGAACGCTGCCGCCTGTTTGCGTGCCTTCTGGAACCTATTGACGACAGTATAGACTGTGTCGCCGAACAGGCCCGAGGCTTGAAGCGGGGCGTCCAGGAGGCAGACCCTATTATGCTCTCTTATCTGTGACAGGGTCAGCCATAAATGCCTCTCTGCTGCCAACAAGGCTGCCATAGACCGCCCAATCACGCTTGCGGTCCCTTTGGTGGTGCGGAGGGAGAGATCAGCGGTCCGGCTAATCTCTGCGATATCGTCGGACTTGATCCCCTCTACCTCATCTAAATCTCTCAGCTGGTCAGCTTGATATGCTTGGAGGATGGACATAGTGTGAAGGCACACCCCCGCCTGACCTGCTGCCACATTGCCCTTGCCCATTAACATAGATGTTGTTTTTAACGGTTTCGTGGGCAAGGCCGGAGCCTTCAGAGACGATGCCGAACTGGGTGACAGATAGCTCGCAAGCGTCTGCTCAACCCGGGGCATTGCTCTGTACCCTCGCTCATCGAGCCCCGCGACATTGCCGTAATACACAGATTACACATGAATTCAGAGTTGATCTTGCCAAAGGCGTTTCCCAAAGCGCTTGACGCAGCTCCCATTCCTGAAGAGGAACCTTTATTAATCACTGAGTTGTTGTGGTGACAAATAAACGGGTTACTCTCAGATTATCCATCTTTGACCACGTATTTTACCGGACACCCTGTGGTGGTTAGTTATGTGTCGTTCTTGAACGATTTGTTCATTTTGAATGAATCTTTAATGTGACTAGGGAAGAAGGTCTAGGGGAGTCATCTAGGTGAGTGATTCGTTCAGTCGCGTATGCGCAATATGCGCAATAGTCTATACTAGATGTGTTGGGGAAGTAACAAGTAACATTTTAATTACATTTTGCTAAAATGAACGAAATGACTCAAAACTCATTTTTTCAAACTCATTTTTTCACTTCTACTAAATATTGTAGAAACTTGATTTTCTGTAAAGTTGCTTTGCAACGATTTGTATTTGTAAAAAGCACTATACAAATATACTTGAATGAAATTATACAGAAGTTGGATGGCCAATGTATGTTTATAAATAAGAAACAACCACAGGGGGTCTTAAAAAACTTTTTGTATGTAGAACTACTTCCTTCAGGCATGTATATATTTTTGCCCTGAGTGCTCTGTCCTGGTTGTCTTAAACTCTGCCGGCTTCACCTTAGCCTCCCACACTGCCTGCTCTGCCCTGCCCTTTTGATCCACCACAGACTGCAGGCTTTCTTACACTCCATAGGCCTGGCCTACCATCCCTCCCCCTGTTCCACCTTTGCTCCAGCATCCTTCGGAACTTTTGATGTAATATAAGTATTTTCTTTTTTCTTATTTTTTTTTCTTTTTGGGAGCATATGCAATCCACTCCTTAAGTGGGGGGCTATGTGTCGCTGTGTGTGTTAGGCCCCTGGCTGCTGTTTGCCTTGTTTGTTTTCACGGCAACACTTATTAGTTGTCAGTGATTAATCAGTCTCACTATGTTGCATGTTATATATAAATAGCCCTTTTTTTTCACTTGTATTTTTTCAGGCAATGTTTGCAGTTCATTTTTGTTTGTCTCCGTGGTCTTTGTGTTCCTCTGTGTTTCAGTAAACCCCTTGCTTTTATATTCACCTGCATTCCTTGTTCCCAGCGTTACAATAACATGAATGACTGCTGAGGACTGCAAAGAGATATCTCTGCAAAGAAAGATGAAAAGTAAATCGCTGAAAGTAAAAATAATGTTTACAACCTAGTTTTAGTCCGTTTCGATATAAACAATTTTATATTTTGAAGACAATACGTAGCCTAATTGTTGTTTGGATGGATGGATGGATGAATGAAAAAATTCTTTGGTTAATTAATGTTATTACTATAGCCTATTTTTTTTTTTCTTTTAAATATGTGTGTCTTATATTATCCAATGTTTTGGATAATATAAAAAAATTAGTACTGTATCAAATCATATTTCTGATCCACATGAGACTTTTTCATTGAATCCGTTTAAAAAATTATAATAACAAATGAGTGGTTTGAGTTTTTGCTGTTTCTTGTGGTTTTTTGTTTAGCAACTCAAAGGCACCAGTCACTGTGTCAAACTATTTCGACTACTGGGGGGCAGGAACCAAAGTCACCGTTTCCTCAGGTAAGATATAGTTGATATTTTCTGTTAATCCATTTTTATGCACTTTAAAGATGTAGGTAAATAGTCTTATCACAAAATAACATCCAGACGTAGCCTAAAAAAAAAAAAAAGAAAAAAAAAGGATAACAGTGAAAAAAGGGAGCGTCGGTAACCGTAAACAGTGCCGAGTAAAAAGCTCAGATTAAAGAAAGCGCGCAATAAAATGTCTTCAAAGTTATTAAAGTATTAGGGTTATGGTATGGCTCTCATCGTGAACCTTACCGTTGTGACGGTGCCTTTGACTACTGGGGAAAGGGAACAACAGTGACTGTAACATCAGGTAAGTAGATTTTTGTTTAGGTTTACGAGCCAAACAACAAAATGCATGTTTATTAACACACTATTTAGTCCACTAAATGTATATATAATGTAAGAAGTCAAATTCATGTTTTTCATAAACGTTGGCATTAGCTATGTTTTAAACATAAAAGTAAAACTAAACTTAGCCTACAGACCGCTTGTCCGTTTTGCAAGAATAAACCTCATCAAAAAGATAGGCTACATAGTCGAATTTGTGGGTTGGGATAATAAATGAAAGTGACTTGTCATGCATAGGCTCATAGCTATTTTTGTACAATATCCATGCGTAAAATTGTCAGTGTGACGATGCTTTTGACTATTGGGGAAAACTGAGCGTTGCATTTTTATACTGCGGTGTTAATAATATTGTGTAACTGGGCTTTCGACTACTGGGGAAGCGGCACTAAAGTCATCGTAACAAACGGTAAGATTTTATTATTAGTTGCAAGATCAGTTCAATCGTAGCAAAATAAGACAAAATGTCAACATGTGTGTTATTGTTTGCAGTTTTATTATATATTGAGAGTTTCCTATTAATTGTTGTCAGATGAATGGTTATTTCATTTCTCATAAAATGTAGCTTGCATGTGTTGGTTTAATCTGCGCAAATAGACGCTGAAAAGCCAAAGTATACAGTATAAATAAGACAAAAAAAAATGTGTCTCGTGCGTTTAAACTTTCTAAACTGATTCAGCCATTACGTGTTATAATTTAAAATGACAGATTACATACCCTGTTAAGAAATAATTAAGATGTTTTAAACAAATAAATGAATAAAACAACGCTGTATATCTTTATTTAATAAATATTTGCAATTACAAATAGATTTAATTATAACGTTTTCGCATTCCAACGATTCCAAGGTCACAAACTGCTATATAGTCCGCTTATTTAAAATTTTCAGAAGGTTTGGATTGTTTTTATTCTATTTCGTTTATTTGCTTTAACTTAGACATTTCATGAACCGATTAATTTAAAACAAACTGAAAAGTAATTATGCAGTCAAAAAATCCAGTTATAAATTAGTTTAGATATATAACACTTTATTTATTATAGCATCCAAGATAAATAAATATTTCACCCAATTCACAAGATTTTGTGTGTTATCATCCGGGAAACCTGTTTCAAAATAGCTGTGCTAGTGTTCTGTCTTTCTGGTCAGCACAATTTCAAATCAATATTTAATATCTATGTACATATTTGTTAAGTAATTGTGTGCAGCATTGATCATTAGGCTACTGCAAAGTTAACAGGACTTCAATGCAAAGTATACCAGTTTAACTCAATCATTTTGTTTTATTTTATTTAGTCATCTGATATTGATTTGATAATTTCCATATTTTAATTTATTCATGAATTTATCAATTCAGTCATTCAAGATGTAGCCTTGCTATCTAATAGGCCTAATAGTGTTGCATACCGGTATGTCTTGGCTACGTTATATATAGGTTGTATTTTTTTTCTGAGAAAGATGCCATGTCTCTACAGCTCAACCATCTGCACCAAAGTCAATCTTCGGCTTGTCTCAGTGTACTTCTGATTCTGATGGGTTCCTCACTATCGGCTGCTTGGCAAGAGGTTTCTCACCTGCGGACTCGCTTACTTTCAAATGGAAGGATTCTGCTAAAAAAGAGTTGAGTGGTTTTGTGCAGTATCCGGCGTTTGGACCCGATGGAGATTATACCCAAATCAGCCATCTGCGCGTGAGGAAAAGTGATTGGGATCCTAAAAATCCTTACACATGCGAAGCTTCAAGTTTTGGAGTCACTAAAGAAACTCCTCTTGCTCCATCACGTGAGTTACATTTCTAAAATGTCTAACATTTTACATTAGCTACCTCATGTGTCTCTGTTTTCTCTTGCTGTTGGATTAAGATTATGCTGTGGTTTCTTTGTGGAGATTCATGTTTGAATGGGAATTTTAGCACACTCTTTGGTTTATTTAACCTCTCAACTTCCTGTTATATATTGGTGAATGTCATGTGGTTGTTCTTTATCAAAGTCCAATGTCAGTCAATGTTTACACCAGCTGAGAACACCAAGGCTACAAATATAAAGAGTCCAAAAAACACTAGAACGGAAAGAGCTACATGATTTCTTGAATTAATTGAGTACCCTGAGGCTTTCAGAAATACTTAATTTCTGAGTCTGTGTCAGGGAATGCAATGACATATGAGATTTTCCCCCCACTGTATAAACCAAAATATAAATATAAAAAAAATAAAATGTTGTGTGTGTGTGTATAGATATATATATATATATATATATATATATATATATATATTTATATATAGCATTTAACATTGACTTTCAAACTCAACTACAAGCGCATCTTATTCGCTTGCTTAAAAGTCATGTTGCACTATTTTATTTAGCTTTTCATGTCCTCTCTGCTTTCTCCTGAATGTTGCCAGCCCCACCACCAGATCAGCGTGCTGATGTGTACTTAACAGTACCTACAAAACCGGATTTAGACAATGGAACTGCAACCTTCATGTGTTTAGCCCAGCGGTTTTCACCTAAAACATATGCGTTTAAGTGGTTTCAGGATGGTCAGGAGGTGACAGATGAAATAGACAAATATGAAAAAAGTGAGAAGAAAGGCTCAATAACTGAATACAGTGCCATAAGCATTTTGCAAATCAGTGCCAACAAATGGCAGCCAAACAGCAAAATTAAGTGTGAGTTTGTGCACAAGGCAGGAAGTGAAGATATTGAGGCACAATATGCAGGTATGTTTTCTATCGAGAATGTGTTTGTTTTGAAAATAGTTTCGTACATTTTTTTAAATATAAATATTATGTTTACGTCTCCCCAAACCTGTCTGCTTTTTGTCCCCAGCTCCTATTCAAGACTGCACCGATATTGCTGTTGATATAGTGCCTCCCTCCCTTGAAGACATGCTGAAAAATAGACAAGGAGTGCTGAAGTGCAAAGCTTCAGCAGACAATCCAGGTTTCACCAAAATAACAATAGAAGCGAATAATAATATCATCGCTGAAGCAACAGTAACGGAAAACTTAAAAGTTGTGGAACTTGACGCCCCGATTGGCTATGAGGAATGGAGCAATGGCACTGAATTTGCATGCACCGTTGAACACAAAGAACTAGCAGAGCCCAAGCGAACTAAGTTCATCAGAGAAAATGGTATGGGTTTTTTTTTTTTTTTTGTAAAACATCATGCAGTTTTACAAGGTCTCTTGATTTTATTTTTCATTCCAATTGATGTTAATATAGTTTTAGGAAAAAAAAAATTATAATCATAAGAGAATGACTCATTCTGGTCTTAATTCTGATCTTGTTCCACTAGGTAAAGAACCCAAGAGACCCTCTGTTTACATGTTAGCACCCCCAGAGCACAAAGAGGGTGACAACATGACCCTGACATGTTATTTGAAGAACTTCTATCCCAAAGAGGTGTTTGTGTCTTGGCTTGCTGATGATGAACCTGTGACTCTTGGGTACAGTTACAATACTAGCCTGCCTGTTCAGAATGATAAATACTTCTCCATCTACAGTCAGCTAACAGTTAATTATTCAGAGTGGAAGAGCGGTACAGTGTTCAGTTGTGTCGTGTACCATGAAAGCATTGATGAAAAAATGCGCGTACTGACAAGATCTATTGATGATAATATTGATAAGGCAGGTGTCATTAATCTAAGTATGAATACCCCTGCATCTTGCAAGGAGTAGAGCATTGTTTATGTGGTGTCTTCCTGTTACGCTTGTTAAATGTTCATCTTGTGTTCTTTCCTTTTTTTCTTCCTGTTCTTGAGTTACATGTCCATGTTTGTAATTGTGTTGGTCTTTAATGTTTGTTGCTCCTTGCTTTCATGCATATTACATTTAGGAAAAGACTAATAAAAAAGAAACAAAGCATAATTCCCGTGCATTTAATTTATGTTATTATACCAGTTTCATATTTCTTTGACACAGCATATGTGAGCATGAAAGATCACAGACATCAAAAAATAACATCACTCCACAGAAATTGAGAACCAAAATGATATATTAATATTGATATATTGATATATTGATATATGAATAAATTAATACATATATTTATATAATTTGTTTATCTAATTTTGAAAGTATTTAAGAAATACCTATAAAAACATAAAACATATTTAAAATATATATATACAATTTAATGTATAACTTTGCAGAAAAAGAGACAAAATGTCATTAAAATTATACCATTAGTTGGCACATAATATGCATAATGATGGGAGGAAATGTTTGTCAGTGTATGTGTTGTGTGTGTGTGCTCTTGTTTTGTGACATATCAGGACACAACTCTGTATAATAACATGGGTATGACACGGGTATTACAAGGAGAGGGAGACTTATCAGGACATAACCCATGTCCCCATTTTTCAAAACGCTTATAAATCATACAGAATGAGTTTTTTTTGAGAAAGTAAAAATGCACAAAGTTTCCTGTGAGGGTTAGGTGAAGGGTTGGTGTAGGGCTATAGAATATACAGTTTGTACAGTATAAAAACCATTACGCCTAAACGTGTGTGTGTGTATATATTGTATTTCGCCCAAAGAGATAATGCAGATAAAGAAATTAGTTCAATTATTAGAGATTGATAGTTTATAGCCACATCAGTTCTTCTGCAGCATGCCAAGACACATTCAACTGACTTATTTGAGCTTGTCAGGGTCACCTTTCCTTAATCAGATTTCCATTGGGTTTGAATTATTTAGTAAACATGCTACATAATTAACAAGATAATAAACTGAAAAATGGCAGATGAAAATACAATATAATTCATTCAAGGTTCTTTCTCTGTCACAATATTCTAATTGATTAATAAGAGAACATCCTAGACTGTTTTCCTAATGTTTGTGCTGGAGAGTGGCGATGTTGTCCTGTAGGTCATGCTAATGTGTTATTATCTATTCCCACAGCTGTGATTGTGTGGATAGATCATTCCCTGTATGACGCCACTGATACAGATGATAGTGGCATTGCAAACACTGCTGTATCCTTTGTTTTCCTGTTCCTCATCACCTTGTGCTACAGCATAGGGGCTACTTTTGTTAAGGTATACAACATAGTTTTTTTCTAGTTAATTTTTAATTTAGCATAATCATGAGACTAGATAGGAGCATTTTATTTGATGCAAAAAAAAAAAAAAAAAAATGTTGTCCTTTCAAATATATATATATATATAAGTTTGAAAAATATTTAATATATGCAAGTTAAACAGAAGTAGATTTTCTGGCTCTTATTGGTATCAAATTATGCTTTCAGGTGAAATGAACGATCCCTTTAAGGACATGCAAGTCTTCTCAGAAAAACAGCTCTATTCTTTTTTTCTTTTTTTTTTCCTTTATTGTAAATGTTATTGTGATGTTTGTTTGTTTTTAAGTTTTACTTTAATAAAAGAAAGAAACAATTTGATTGCTCTTGTATTTTGTTTCTTTCAAGTTTATAAAAATGTAAGAAGATGATAAACTGTATGGTGCTCTATGTTTGTATAAACTACATAAGAAAGGATATTTATTAGCACACAGGAGTGTCTGAAGGTTTTGAAAAATGTGACCATAAACCACAAAACCAGTCTTATATGTAATTTTTTTAATTGAAAGATGAATAAATAAGCCTTCCATTGATTTTTGGTTTATTAGGAACAGACAATATTTGGTAGATACAACTATTTGAAAATCTGGAATCTGAGGGTGTAAAAAAATCTAAATACTGAGAAAATCACCTTTGAAGTTGTCCAAATGAATTCTTAGCTATACATATTACTAATCAAAAAATCATTATTTTATATATTTATGGTAGGAAATTTACAAAATGTCTTCATGGAACATGATCTTTACATAATATCCTAATGATTTTTGGCATAAAAGAAAAATCTATAATTTTGTCAAATACATTGTTTTTTTTGGCTATTGCTAAATATATACCCAAGCGACTTAAGCTTGGTTTTGTGGTCCAGGGTCACATATTTCCCTAATTTCTGAAATTAATAAATTAAACATATTTTCTTAAATCCTATACTTAATTTTCTCAGAATTTGTTCATTACGTGACTGAGTCTTTTCTAGCTGTGAATATTTGTAAGCGTAAATATTTCATGCTGTGAAGTATATAAAAATAAATTGCATAACAAGAGTCATTTTATGTAAAGGACAGAGTGTTTTTCCTGTGCAGATGTGTTCAACCATGTCTCAGAGATGCAGATGTTTTTCAGTTCTGCTTTTGGTGGCTATTTCAGCTTGTTTGTTACCTAACGCTTCCATCTGCTGTTTGCTATGTTCTCTGAGGCATGTTTCTGGTTTCCTCTTCTGTCCATCTTTTGTTTCAGTATCTGTAACATGAATAAAAAAGAAAATAAAAAACCCTGGTGAGGTCTGCATAAACATCCAGATTTAAGTTGTGTGCATTGGGGTCCATTCGAAAACCTTTGGTCCTTGACCACACATTTTACGATACCTAGTGAGCACCAGAAGACTGGAAAAACCTTTACATGTAGAGTTCATGGACTCCTGAAAATATGGACATCCAATCCTACTGGAAACATTTTTGGTTGAGGAATGAACATTTCATCAGTACCACATTAGCAATACTGGGGACAGTAATTGATGTGGTGTATTGAATTTTATTCATGATATAATATGTTTTCTTCATGGGACATTTGACACTATTTTCTTTCTCAGGGGATCCTACCATAGAGCTTGCTGTTGTTCACAGTGTGGGTCAGTCTAGTTCGGACTCACAGAAGCTGCTGTGTTCTGCGACAGGATTTGAGCCGAAAATCAAGTGGCTTTCAAGGTCTATGGAGAAAACTGGTGGAGCTTTAGATGCTACAATGATTGAAGATGGACGAGAGTGATTGCCCCTTCCAGTAAGCAGGCAGAGGTCTACTTGCTGGGTCCATCCCACAGTGATGTGAGATCCGGCACCTCTGTGATTTTGACATGTTTGGTTGTTGGTCAGAGTGTAAGGTTATTCTCCATCCAATGGAAAGTGAATGGTAAACTTCTCAATCATGATGTCGATGAACAAGAGCCTAAAGAACATAACAACGGGACTCAAAGCAGAGAAACTTTTATGAGGGTTTCAGTTACAAAATATGCTGTCTTTACCTGTGAGGTTACGCATTTGTGCTCTAATGATAGACAGCAGCAGAACATCTCCAAAACCCGAGGTGAGCACTCACAGTTCTCAAAACTGCCTTTACAGAGAATATTTTCTTGTTACTAATCATTGCCATGTACTCGCAGACCCTAAACGACCCACTGTGAGAATCCTCAGACCCTCAGACGCTGATCTCTCTGGACTCCAGAACACCAACCTTCTTTGCTTGATCACTGGTTTCTTCCCATCTGATATCTCTGTGCAGTGGAAACTAAATGGGACACAACTGGATGCAGCTCAGTTCACTAACAGTCCTGTGGTTGCTCACACTTCAGGAGGTTTTGCAATGCATAGTGCTCTAATGCTGCCTGCATCAGAGTGGAAGGATGTTCTCATTTGTTGTCATCCCAAAGTCCAATCATCGACACTTTAGAGAACTTGTATGGTGGGTGCCATCAGAATTTTTTTTTATCAGATTTAATTGTATAGATTGTATTCATGTTGGATTTGAAATTTTACCATGTTACCATTTTAAAGAAAGGTTTAAATTTAAGTTATATTAATGGTATTATGAAATTATATATATAATATATATAAAATATTTAATGTATATGTTACTTACATTGCAACTTACCTATATGTGGGTCTAATAAAGTAATATTCAAAAATATAATATATTACATGATATAAAATTTCATGCTAAGATACAATTTGAATGTAATACACCTCTCCTCACTATTGCCTTCACTATGTCTCTCACTGGTGTTTTTTTTAGCCTCATTGATTCACTCTGCTCCGTCTGCAAAGCTGCTGCAAGGAGTAAGTGAGCTGGTGTGCCTGGCATTTGTTTTCAGCCCACCTGTCTTCAGCATCACCTGGTGGCTGGGTAAGACTGAGGTGTCAGCCCACAGGGTCACCAAACCAGCAAAAGGCCCTAATGGAAAATTTAGCATCCAAAGTCACCTGGATCTCCAAACTTCAGACTGGACACCTGGTGAGGTGTACACATGCAGAGTCACTCATGTTGCTGATACCTTGGTGCTTAACATTTCAATGAAAACAGGTACCCTAGGTTTCAAGTACTAAAGCATAATTTTATCAAGAAAATAATGAAGATTAAAATGTGAATTTTGTTAATGTCTGTTAACAGCATTATTTGAGAAGGCCTAGAATATGGCCTGTGCCTTCCTCGCCCTCTTCCTCCTTTTTCTTCTCTATGGATGCTCAGTGACTTTGGTCAAAGTCAAGTTTACATAAGCATTTTGTGTGTGCTTTCTGGATTCCCTTGCTGCAAAAATGATATTAACTTAATTAATATCAACTTTGTGTCTTGTTGAGATTTACATATGAAAAAAGTAATGCTCTTAACACACTTTCTAGCAGTTTATGTATTTTATACAAATTACAGATTTGTGTCTTTTTTTTAATTATTATTTCTGAATGTTCCCCTGTATCTCTAAAGATGTATTGTGTTTAAAATCATTCTGTGATGAAAATATGTGTGTTGGTTGTTTGAATAAAATGTCCAAGTCCATTGTCTTGTTACGACTAATTTCACAGCCAGAATTTTAGGGAAGCCTTAATATTAAAATTTCACTTAAATGTGAAATATATACACAATAAAAACATTGGAAATGCTTTTTAATTAAACTCTTTGTTTAGATTAATATTGCTTAAAATGTAATAATTCTCACATAACTAAAATAAATAATGCATGTAATGAAATAGCTTTGAGTTCAAACTCAAACACTACTGAAGGGCACAAATGCACACAGACTGCAGTGTTCCCTTCGGTGCAGCAGGTGGCAGTAAATCTCCGTGAAGTGTAGAGCTGCTCAAAATAAATGTAGAATATTTCGAATAGTGCTCCCACATTTGTGACCCTCACTGTATATTGTTATGTAAAAAATCTGTATGTGGGAAGTCTGATATAATTTTGCCATTGATACCAAGAGAACTTAGCATATTATTATTATTTTTTCTCTGTTAAGATTTTGTCCCCCCCATCATTCATGCAGAGAAGACTTATTAAGTGAATTATTTACATTATTATGGCATATAAAGAAAAAGTGTATTAGTCGGTTTCTGCTGGGTACCAGCACATGTGGGCATAATGGGAAATGAACAGCGGATGAACAAAGATGCTTTTAAAAAAGGAAGAAGTGGATGTTAATGTTGCTTTAAGTAAAGTTGAAGTTAAACTATAATTATGGGAAATATTTTAGAATTGGTAAGAAATATGTAATTCAGATAATAAGGTGAGGCATTTGTTTAATATAGAGACAGGAGGGAACAAGTCAATATAACAAGGATGAAACTTGGACACATAGGACTGAATGCATCACTATTTGTTACTTGAGTACATGAAAATGGTTCATGTGAGTATTGTGGGGGAAAAGAAACAGTAGAGCATGTAATGTACGATCACATTTTCACATTTATGAAGAATTATAATTAATATTATTATTTGTATCCAACCCCACCCACCCCCTACCTTATTTCTCTCTCTCTCTCTCTCTCTTTATATATATATATATATATATATATATATATATATATATATATATATATATATATATATATATATGTTCATGTGATTTAACACGACCAGCATCGTACTGTAGGTGGCGCCCTACATTTAGAGTGTTATGCGCCAAAAAACTAAAGAAGAAGAATTTTTAGATGCGAATGGTGCGAACTGCTTTCGTCTTCTCCTTAATTTTGTAAGTATACATTTACTGATATCTTTTTGGAGGTTACCCAAAAAGGAGGTTACCTCGTTTTATCGAATACCCAAATAGGAAACGATATCCGCAGACGGACGAGGAGGTTAAAGTTTAAGCGTTATAAAGTGGAGTAACGTTAGAGCAGCAGTTGTTCTCTAGTTAGCAGGTTGAAGGTAACGTTAACTTGTGTTCATTTCAAACACACTTCTACATCACTGTAGTACTAGTAGATGTTTCACGGCGTGTTTAACGCGTTTTTGCCCATGTTGAATGAATAATAACAGTGTCAGTGAATTCATCCAGTATAACAAGAATCGAGAACATGTGCTGTTCATTTCCATTGTCTTTGAAATCGGGATTTATTAAAACTTTGAAACGTTTAGAGAACCAGCCTTTCATTAATGGGTTTATTTTTCCACAGTGCCTTGGTACTACTTAACAAAATAAATTAAATATATTGAGTTGCATGAAAATGTTAATCAAATAAGTTATATGATATGGCTATCAGTTGCATGATTTAATTAGATATATTTACATAGAAAAAATAATAACAACTACGAGCATTTAGAATGCACAACAATATTACACTATGTAACTCAATAAATGATATAAAACCATAAACGATTGTTTATCTGAAATCCAATTTAGTCTTTCTATGAACTAGGTAAGAAACGCATTCAAGTACTGTGTACATTTGAAATGGTTTTAAAAAGTTATTTTCATGTGTTGATCACATGACCAGCTGACCTGCTCACTTTATCTATGAGAGATGTGAAATTGTTCTGTTGTGTGTTCATACACAGGTTATTAACGGGACTTCTTGCTCTGCAGTGATGACGTCACTGGTAAGTGCCTCAGCATCTACAGTTAAGATTGATCAGAGAGTTCAACACCTTATCCGGCAGACTACAGATCGTGTGTCATCTTAGAAATCATGTCTAAATCTTGATCCATAACACCATTACACTGTACAGCTCAGCAGTAAAACCATTGTATGGACAGTATTATCTGTCTCTCAGGCCTAAGAGTTTGTTCTCGTTTGCAGGGGAGCAGCAGTTCCTCCACAACGGAGTATGTTGTACGAGTTCCTAAGTAAGATTTGTATTAACTTGAATTAGAAATGTATTTAGTGTGTCTGTAGTGCTACCAGTACAAGTTGTTGATGTCTTTTGCCCAACAGAAACACCAGTAAGAAATACAACATAATGGCCTTCAATGCTGGTGATAAAGTCAGTTGTTCCACATGGACTCAGGTAACAGACGTTATAAATGGCCACTGCTTACTATTCCATGCCATATTTCCTTCCCTGTATTTTTCTGTAACTATTTCTCTCTCTCTCTCTCTCTCTACATGCAATGTTTAGGCTCGTATGGAGCGTGACATGAGTAATAGGCGTATATATGGTGAGGAGGAGACTCAGGAGGGGGCAGCAGGCAGTGAGTTTGGAAAGAAACAGAGAGAGGAAGCACGGAGGAAGAAGTATGGCATCGTTACGAAGGAGTTCAAAGTGGAGGACCAGCCCTGGATCCTTAAAGTTAATGGCAAGGCAGGAAGAAGGTATGGGTTTCTGCTTTTAATCTTTTCGACTTACTGACACTTGTTATTTTTGAGTGTGTTTAGCTGCCCATACTTACAATAAAGATTGATAAGCTGATAATCGCTGTTCTATGTCAATGGATGCCAAAGTTTTGTCTAGTAAACATACTCAAGCAAGCATGAAACTAAAGGGGTTTTCAGCACCGGCTGTGTTAAATATTTACCTTATTTTGCATGGAATTAAGCCATTTTCTTAAAACATAAGACTTCTGATTCATTAGTGGTTATGAGGAAAATAATGAAGTATAACAAAGTGCAGCTAAAGGTAAAATGTTGCACTACGAACCAGTGTATTTATGAATGTGTTAATATTCAATGAATATGATAACAAATAGCAGTTTGCGATATAAAGCAGCAAAACAGACTGTTTTTGTACAGCTAAATACCTGGAAGTAAATAACACAGGAAGCCTCACACCTTCAAGTTAAAGATGGCCTTGTCCACTCTTCTGTGAGGATATGGACACACAAACTTCATCTCTAGAACTGCTCTGAGAATCATTACACAAAAAGCATTACACAATTGCATTTGATAAATACTCATCAGATACACACAGAAGCTCAAAGGTCTTCCAGTTTTAAAGTTTGGTTTGACTTGAATATATGAGAAACTGTCCTCTATTGTGCTCCTCTTCATCACTCAAGATTCAAGGGTCTGAAGAAAGGTGGAGTCACGGAGAACGCTTCCTACTACATCTTCACACAGAGTGCGGATGGGGCCTTCGAGGCGTTTCCTGTGCATTCCTGGTACAACTTCACACCGCAGGCCAAGCACCGCACGCTCACAGCCGAGGAGGCAGAGGAAGAGTGGGGCAGGTGAGGGCAGGTTGAGTTTTTGTATTCATGAGAACAGCTCTGATGGCTCTCCAGAGAGGCCAGTGTCTAAAGCGCAGGCATCACACCTGCTTGTTTTTCCTCATATAGGAGAAACAAAGTGGTGAATCACTTCAGTATCATGCTTCAGCGACGTCTCAGAGGACAGGAGCGAGGAGAGGAGGAAGAAGAGGAAGGAGAAAAGGGGGGGAAGAAAAAGAAGAAGAAAGAAGGCAGGGGAGGAGACCTGCGCATACATGACCTCGAGGACGATTTGGAAATGAGCAGCGACGAGAGTGACGGCAGCAATGGAGACGGTGAGCAACGGCTCTGAGAGCGAGAGGAGTGTCAAGTGTAGGGCTGTCCTTAGCAAAATGTCTTCTTTCAATGCAGATGATGAAGCCAAGTCAAAGGCTAAAAAGGAAAAAGGCCCCAAAAGCAAGGGAAAGAAGAAGAAGAAAAAGGACAGCGACCTGGAAGGGTTTGAGGATAGTGATGACGGTGACTTTGAGGGGCTGGAGGTGGACTACATGTCTGATGAGAGCAGGTGAGGCTTTACTGTTGCTACATACTAACAGCCCTTTATCCAAACGGTCTTTTTATGATTACTGCAGTCTAATCTTCATCATTCTTTCATCACTCCAGTTCTGAAGAAGAGCAGCAAGAGAAAACCAAGCACAATAAGGGAGAGGATGTCCCTAAAGGTTGGGGATTTAGCAGGAGTGCACTTCATTTAATTCTGATGTTTGATTTGAGACAACTCCATGAAGCTCCAACACTTTTTTTTTTTTTTCTCAGGGATTGATGAAATGTCTGAAAGTGAAGAAGAGAGTGAGGAAGAAAACAAGAATGAGGAAGATGGCAAGGAGGAAGAAGAGGAGGAAGATGGAAAGAAGACACCAGTGCAGGTGGAAAAGAAGAAAAAGAAAGGTGAAGGCAGTCTCATTTTGGATTTTTGTTTCTTTCTATTTTTACTTGGTGTTGTGGCCTCAAGTCTCACATTGAGTTACTAAGAGTGCTACTTGGGTATTGAGAGGTGTATTCCTCTGGTGCTATTCAGCTAGAAGATCCAAAATGTTTCCCAAATAAACAGTAGTTCAGAGGCACTCACAAGGAATAAAAGTTTAAAAGCCTTTATTTAAACTTGGCTATCCATTAAAAACATGCCAGCATGTTTCGGCTCTGTGGCCTTCTTTAGGGAAAATTCAAAATGTAGTAGTTATGTTTATTGGAGACTAGGCATACCACTAAAAAAGGTAAATAAAATGAAAAGATTAATTATCAGTTTGTTCAAAAATAAAAACTTAAAAATAAATGTAATTTAAAAATGATTTAATTGATTCTTAAAACTTTATTTTAGTAACAATTAAAATTCTAATAATGCATTTAAAAATATTTTAAATAATAAACTTTAAAATGCATTTCCAAATCACTTTTATTTTATAATATTAATAAATGTTTTCTAATTTTTTTTAAGTGCTAATCTTAGTGCTCCATAATGTTGACATTATACATATTTTATATATACAGTTGCAATCAAAATTATTCCACCCCCTTGACCTGCAAGACATTTTGCTGCGGAGAACAGCATTTTATGAAATCAATTCAACAAAGGCATCAGTAAAGTCTTAGAAAAAGTTTAATACACTTTTGAGTGATTCTGAGAATGGAACATCGATGAATCATGATAAAATTCAAATTGCCTCTAAACATTCATGTTAAAAATTATTCAACCCCCTTTGTGCAGAATCTTTTATTCTTTAAAATCTCCAATAAACGCTGTCTGTAAGTGTTTAGAAGCTTCTGTCACCTCTCTACTGCAGTTTTGGCCCATTCCACACCTGAAAAAGCTTCCAGATCACTGATAATCTTTGGTTTTCGCATTTCCACTGCTTTTTTTAAATTCAACCAGATATTTGCAATGAGAATTAAGTCTGAACAGGTCACTCAAGTACATTCTGTGACTGATCCCTGAACCAAGCAGTAGTAGATTTTGATGTGTACTTTGGGATGACTGTCCTGCAGGAAAGTCCATTGATCATCAGCTTCAGTCTTTGCACCAAAGGCATCTCAGTTCTTTTCAAAATGGCCTGATACCTCAAAGAATCCATGATGTCCTTCATACAGTCATGATTTCCTCATACAGTCATGGTTTCTCTACAGTAAAGAAACCCCATAACAGGACTGATCCACCTCCAAGTTTGAGGATGGAGATGGTGTTCTTCTGCTTATGAGCTTTTTTGCAGCAGACATACCGCTGATCCATGGGTCCAAAAAGTTCCAGTTTGGTCACCTCACACCATAAAACATTCGTCCAGAGCTCCACAAGTCTACACAAATGATTTTTATTAAGTTCAGGTTGGGCTGTTGTTGTTCTTGATCAAGAGTGGTATTTATCAAGATGTCTCAACATGAAGGCCATACTTGTCTAGTGTTCTTCTTACACACTGCTTTGAAATGGTTTTCCTCCTTTCATCGGGTCATCTTGCAAGTCTTTGGCTGTACATTGCAGGTTTTTCTCAGTTGCTCTGATAAAACATGTTATGATATTCAACACCCACAGGTTTTCTGTTAAATCACACTTTAAGCTAAGGAATAAGGCTGAGAGCTGTGTCTGTTGGAACTTTCAGTGTCTTGGAAATCTTCATATAGCCTTAGCCTTTTTAAAGTAATACAATATTTATTCTCTTTAGCTTTTGTGAGATCTCTGTTGATATTTTTGCTACTCAACTTCAACACATGCATGAGCTAACTGTATGTGTAACGGCTCAAACTAATTCTGTAATAGTTTCTAAAGGCCTAATTGTGTTTTGAGACCGTTTTATTCCCCACCAAGTGATTTAAAAACAGCAATGCTGAAGAGGGGTTGAATAATTATGACATAGCAGTATTATAAAAAAATATATATGTATAACATATTATTATTATTATTATTATTATTATTATTATTATTATTATTTTTTTTTTTTTTTAAATCATTGTGTATGTTTCAGACAGCAGTGGCGAGTCCGACAGCTCAGAGGACAGTGATATTGAAGGAGAGGCAGCTTCAGCACTGTTCATGGTACTAATGGCCTATATTTGTGTGTTTGGGAGAGAAGATTCATGTTTCATGTGTGTATGGTACAGTGCTCTCTTGTTGTCTCCCCTCTCACAGAAAAAGCGCACTCCTCCTAAGCGAGGGGGTGGTCGTGGCTCAGCAGGTAGTTCAAGGACAGGAAGTCGACCTGGCACACCTTCCATTGACAACGCTGCAACTTCCAACACTCTCCGTGCTGCTGCCAACAAACTGGAGCAAGGTACACAAAAAGGTTAATAAAAATTCTGATTAAAAATGTTAATAAAAATGAATTACATGATATAGCTATTAGTTGCATGATTTAATTGCCTTAATTGCATAGAAAAAAAAAAACAGTTATTATTGTGGCAAAATAATAACATGCAAATAGATTAAAAAAGTGACTTTAGAAAGATTGTAATATGTTGGTCTTCTTTACAGTGAAACATGTTTTTTTTTCTTGAATTTTAATAACTTTTTTTTTTAAAGGGATACTCCATCTCTTTACCCTAATGCCATCCCAGATGTGACTCTTTCTTCAGATTATTACGATTTTTAGAAAAATTATCCATTTCTGTGAGAGTGTCTCCAGCTGTTCACCATAGTTGAAGCTTTAAAAACCACACTAAGTGAACATGAAGGTAACACATATGACTCCAGGAGATGAATCAATGTCTTTTGAAGTATACAGTGGGTGTATGTGGGTGGAAAAATATTCATATTTTAAACTTGAAGCTGTTACATCAGTTCACACTTGATGGAAGCGTCAGCTTGTGAACATGTTGACAAAAACACTCTTAAGAAGTGGTGCAGAAGGAAGTTCACTTCTATGAAGAACACTGCTATGTTCACTTTGGTTTTTGTCTAAAAAATATTTTGTTTGTGTTCATCTGAAGAAAGAAAGTCATATAGATCTAGGACGGCATGAGGTTGAGTAGGTAATAAGACGGTTTTTATATTAAGCCATAATGTTATATTATTTGCCTAGTATCTCTTTATTTCATCTAGTCTGTTTCTCTTCACTGCTAAGGGTTAGGTAAAGTATAAACTTCATGTATCTGCTCCTCTGTCTCAGGTAAGCGTCAGACAACTGTGCCCAGCACAGAGACTCCAGCAGCGAAGAGATTAAAGATGGAGCCCAGCCCTCAGAGCTCTTCAGGAAAGAGCACACCCCAACCAGTGTCAGGGAAATCCACCCCCAGCTCCAGGTACTACTTTCTTGAATATTACCATGATCCAGAAACCCCTCAGTTCACTCCCCATCTCTGGGTTCTGGGTCTTTTCTCCAGCCTCCAGCTGTGATGTCTATGTCCTCTATCCCCCGAGACATGCACCAAGTTACTCTTACATTAAAGCATACAGTGCTGGATCTAGTAACCGTATCAAAATTCTTCACCACGTTACGGTTTATGATGCTTATTTTATCTGTTCAATTCACAGACAAGCATTGACAGGGATGTATAACATAGATGTCCATCTCCCCTTTAGTGATGTGCTGCTGACAGAGGATGCCGTGCGCAGGTATCTGATCAGGAAGCCCATGACCACTAAAGACCTGCTGAAGAAGTTCCAGACTAAGCGCACAGGCCTCAGCAGCGAGCAGACGGTCAACGTGCTCGCTCAGATCTTGAAGAGGCTCAACCCAGAGAGGAAGAACATCAATGACAAGATGCACTTCTACCTCACAGAGTGAGCCCAGCTGAGGAGAGGGTCAAACTGAGTGCCCATGACCAGTAGCCTCTCCTTTAAGAACACCGCTCATTTAGGTTAAGACCTGCTTGATCTGAAATTTGTCGTTTTGCTTTCTACCATTCCGCATTTATTAACAGTAGAACTTAAGTACTGTTAATTGAGTTACATCATGGAATGCTGGAGGTCTAAAGAGTAAAAAGACAAAGAAAACTGAGAAACAAGCAATGGGGAGTAGGTTTTTGTGTACCGGTATTATAAAAGATATAGGAAAGATGTGTTTGTAAATTCCACATTTATGTCTGTTAATGACAGATGAAAACCTGCTGTATTTTGAGAGTACATTTACCTAGAGAATACAGTTGCATTTGTGGCTTTTATTGCACATTCATTTCTTATTACATTTTTTTGCCTTTTAAAAAAAAAAAAAACTGGTTTAAAAGCATTGCACTGTTAAAATCAGTAAAAGGTATAACTTTTTCAGGAGATTTCTCCTTTGGTAGTACATTAAATTTGTTCAGAGATGAATAACAGTGTTTGTGTTCATTTGTTTTAAATGCATATTGTATGCAATAGTAATGTATAGTTGAGTAGAAAGCCACAAGAGTGGATAGCAATTTTTTTTTTGATTTTGTAAATAGCAGCAGTTCCAATGACTGTCTTCATTCTTTTCCATGACTCATTTTACAATATACACTGAATAAATCTAATCTTTCCCTACATATAGAATACACTACGGTATTTGGACCACATTTCAGTGAGCTGGTTCAGCTGAATATTATCGTAATGTTAGCAGTTGACACCTTTTTAGCTATGTTTGAGCATCTGAAATATGAACAATTCTAAACCAGGGAAATGTAAAAAAGCCACAGCGTGTCCAAGATAAGTGTTCAGGTAACAACCTTATACACTCTTTGCTCTCAGGCCCTTTTCGTAAAGCCGAGTTTTGCGATGAAAACCTATACAATAAGGAATTTTGGAAATATTTTCTCTTTACTTGTTTCGATGCTCTAATTAGTAGAGTCATCCTATCGAGGACATTGTCACACTCAAATATCCACCACATTAAGCGTAATAGCGTCACACTGTCACTGACGGGGCGCCATTTTGAATTAGCTCAGATTTCTAGGACTTGAAGTGTTTGAGTTAATATCGCTTCAGCCCAGCATTATAGAGGGCACAAAATACAGTTTTATGGGAAGACGTGAGTGCAAGAAGCAATAATGATCCAATAAAAATGCTAAATGTAGGCTAACTGCAATTTACCATATATGTGTATATATATATATATATATATATATATATATATATATATATATATATATATATATATAGAATTTAAATTAGTTTAAAAATGTATATGCGGCTACAAATAGGCCTACACATAAACGAGTTTCATATGTTGTTTGCAGTGAGTAAAGAAAGTTCTACTCTAGTGACGATAAATTCTGTGTAATTGCAGTTCCACTTTTCAACACTAGATTGCACCACATGACTATGGCTTGCTTTGATACAGTAGATAAAGATGAAAATAAAAACCGTTATTTATGGGGCAAATTAACGCATATTCCTTTGATTTCCTCCTAACATGCACGCTATTTAAAAAAAAATATATATAGCCTATTATTATTATTTTCGTGTTATGTTTTGACCCTTGGCTGAAATGTCTCATTTTAAATCTATAAAGTAACCAGCCTCAAATTCTTGTATTGGCATGTTTTTGTTAAATGTGAAGCAGCAGCTTGCACTCCACTCCCCCTGCTGGCTATTCAGTATTTCTAAGGTATATATCATAATCCAGACTTGTGACATTACAATCCAAAACTGTATCCAGTGACTGTGCTTATTTCAGACACTTATGTCACTGTTCTTTTAGATCTCTCTCTCTCTCTTTCTCTCTCTCTCTCTCTCTCTCCCCCGTCTCCCTCCACACACACACACAAACACACAAAACCACATTGACTGGTTTCTCTCATCAATTAGCCCGCAAGACTGTAATGATGGTAATTATTTGTAATTGTAATGGTCAGGCAGTGCTGTTTGTGGCAGTAAGCGGGCATTAAACAGTCTGTAAGTAAGTAAGATTTACAGGCAGTAGACATTGAGTGCTGATACATGGCTCCGGGGAATGTGCAATATATCAATCCTGTAGCCAATACAGCAAAGATTAGAAGATCACAAAGCCTGAAATAACTCCGAGCACAGTCTCAGAATAGTTTATTGGTGCTTTTTGTAGCAGATATGTACTGGTTCATATTACACATTAGCTTAGTATTTTCTACATATCAGAGGGGGAATTTCTTTACAAACTTTAAATCACTTTTAGAGGCAACTTTAGATGAGATCCATTTACAATCAGTTTTGAACATTCTGAAAATATAATTTACCTTTTGCTAAACACTGTCCCTTTGGTGACTTCCTAACGCAAACCAGATTTACAATCTTTCTATAGAAATGAACCAGACTTCTTTGAATTGCATTATTTTCAGTAAATTGTGCTCAAGAAGTGGTAAAAAGTAACCCTGGTTTAAATAAATCGTTGAAAAGGTTGAAAAGTATTTGTATCTGCTGTTTTTAAAAGAAATTGAGAAATGTAGTAATAACGAAATTCAAAACAGCAGAAACTGCTAATTATAATTGAGACAACAATTTTTCAGTCAATAAAAAAAAAAAAAAAAAACAACAACAACAAAACACTCTAATTTGAAAGCTATTACAATTAAGGTTGCAAAGGGATGGACTATTTCCAAAAGTTTCCAAAATGTCTGGAAAGTTTTGGAAATTTACTGGAAATGTCTCGCCTTTTTTGCAACCCTAATTAATAGCATTAGGGAACACAACTGTGAACACAAAGGGAAACAATGTTATACCATATTTTTGTTACTTTAGTATTTACTCTTACCCAGGAAACAGATCCTCAATAGACTTAAATTAGAAAAAAGAAGAAAAACAAACATCAGAAGGTCTAAGAATGGTCAGCAACATTCTTAAGGCGGGGCTTAAGAAGGGTCAATTCACAAGGAGAAATCAACACTAGAGCCGAACATTTAGGCTACATACATACACGTAAAGACAAACACATCAACATATTTATCTCACTTCCTGAGAGGTCTGTCTGGCTGCCCTCCAAACCTGTCCTCCTGCAAGCAAGTCTTTTCTCAATAGGCTTCATGATTGACAGCAGCTGATCTAAAGAACACAGGAAATCGTTTAAGCCTCTAAGATTCAGACTGTTTGTCAAGCGACAATAAAATGCTCAATTGATTGTGATGCAAATACAGAATTCATAAATGAGTTTGATTTCCTGCTGGAGAGGTACAAGGAGGAGGGCACAGAGAGAGTTTTGAAGAAGGTTTCGTTTACTTCCATTGTATGGACACAAAAAACACAAAGACATTTCTCAGAATATCTTCCTTTGAGGTTCCAAACGATAATTAAAGTCATATAGATGAAAAAAGATGAGGGTGAATAAATGATGACAGAATTTTCATTTTGGGGTGAACTATCCCTTTAAAATAATGGGAACCACAGATGTAGCAGAAATGTTTGGATTTGAGTGGAAAAGAGGCACTCCACAGCTTGGGAATCATGTAAGGGAAGCAGAGCTTAAAGAAAGTATGTGAGATGAGTGAAAGCATATTGTGATTACAGTTCTGTCCCTGTGTGAAGATGCTGGCCTACTTACTAGCTGTTTGGAGCAGTTTACATTCACTTTGAATCAATGTCAGATTAACAAAGACATGCCTGCCTTTTTCAGAATTTGATGATTTTTACTATTTATTTCTTGCAAAGCTGACACATTACTTTCACAATAGTTCCTGACAGATTGTCAAAATGTTAAATTAACATGTTTATCCAGAAATGGTCTGTTTGCTAATCTCCTGTTGGTGCAGTTAATGAGCCTGCCTTAGTAGAAGGGTTGGAGGCACTGAAAAAGAAATGAATGGATGTTTTGTCAAGCACTGGGGCTTTTAATAATTCTACACTGTTTAAAAATGTATTGTACCTACATCAGGCTCTTCCCCAAATAAAACACTCTGCTCAGAAAATGACGGCCCACTTTAAGCTCTCCCACAGTCTAGTATCTTTGTCTCTTACCTCTGCCAAAAAAAGTGTCTATTATTTGTGTTTTCATTTTAATAGTATAAAGTATTAAGAAAATATAAATGGAAATGAACCTCTAAAGAAGCCCTTAAAAACACACAAAGCATTTATGTGTTCAACTCTCTTATTTTCTCTAGTACATGTTTATTGCATCTGACACCCTAACATACAGTACAGAGGGGTGATATGTTGTAGCCCGTTGCACTGACCAGATTTATATCTGGAAGATAAGGTTAAATAAGGAGCAGAGAACCTGCTATATATGTTGTTTATGAATTATTCAGTTTTATGAGTCACTGAGTTTAGCTTCTGCTGCAAATACACAGCAACATTACTTCAGAATTCTTGATTGGCACAGTGTGTGTGTGTATGTTCACATTTTTAACGTCTCTTTATCACCATTATATGCATGCAATCACTGAATGCACACATTCAAACTGATGCATTATGTGGTTGCATTTGTTTTGCGAAACTGACATGTGACAGTTTTATGGGAGCACTGAACACTTGATTGAATTTCGATTGATTTGATGACAATTCTCACACCACATCTTCTCTGAATTTGAGCATAGCTGTGTCACACTAGTCTGTCACAGAATAAATCATAGTCTAACAGACCAGAATTTACTTACAACTCAATTGTGGCAAAATGTGCAGCTCGTTTTTCCTCTGTAGAGCAGTGCAGTGAAACATCTTATTGACTTCTCTCTTTCTTTGGCTGGCTGTGTGCTTTCTGTGTGCTGCTGTGTTAGATTAGTGTGGCGTGCTTTAATAATGCACTAAGGGAGGGTTGTTTCTGCTTGACAGCAGGAGAGAGTCTCTGGCATTCAAAAGCAATCGCCTTTTGAACCCCAACTGTGTGACAAGGCTGACACATCACAGAATATAGCTCCACCACTGAGACTGTATTCATAATCAATAAATTAACCCCGTTCAATATAAAGAAACTATTCATTAAGAAGATTAGTGTTAACACAAGAATAACTTATTTAGATGAACATATACACTCTTTTCACTTTCATTTTCTTCTAAATGGCAAAAACTGTTTGCTGGGCCCAGTAACACTAAGCAAAACCCTTCACTTGTGTTCTTGTATAGAGGCAGCTGTCAGGATGATGAGCAGGATTTGTCACAATCAGGGTTTTTATGGGGTCGTAGCTGATGGACTGGGTCGGTCCAGTCACTAAATTGGCTTTGTTTTGATTTTCAAGAGATAATGAGGTCCAGGTTTGTTTTGAGTTTGTGGGTGTTCGATTACTTTACTGTAGAGAGGCATTCTTTATATAGCATTTAATTTGCATATTTTTCCCCCTCTCTCTGCTCATAGGTTGATTAATGACTTTCGGCCACAGTTTAGAGCTCTGACTCACCACTTCTCAAGTTTGTTCACTTGGAATAATTTGAAGATAATTCTATAAAATCATAAAGCTAGCACATTGCAGGTAAGCAGGATATAATTCATAATCTTTCCACACACTTATCTGCAACAACTGTAGCCTAACAATTGGCTGGTATTAGTGGTAATTGCTTATTAACATTTGGGTAAGAATTTGTTGCAAATACACCACTCTTGTTTTATATATTTGGAATATAAGTTTGTTTTTGTAGAACCAAATTGCCTTTACATGAAGCAAATGTTTTGTTCTGAAAGATGTTTACATTGTAGTTGTTGCATGTTTATATTTTGCATAACTTGGTTATTTGTTATATTTAGTTCAGGAATAGGATCCATGGCTGTGTGAAATGTTTCAGAACCATGGACAGCTGCTTTGGCGTGCTACTGAGTGTCGTTTCTGTCATTGGCTCGGTGCTCTTGCCTAACTAAGGTTGAGGTTTCATTAAAGCAATCGCCCAAACCAAAGGCTGTCGCCCAAATAGTAGGCTACAACTGCCAAACAGATTTAGTTCTAATAGATTTTGGTTAATGTTTAAGTTTTAGTTTCAAATAGCGTTTCAAAAACAACAAAAGTTTGACTATAAATGGTTCAGAACGCTTACTTTTATCTTGCGTAAAATGAATGCTTGCGAGCAGATTTCCGTATGTCTTGGGAAGTAGCTACCCGTTCGCTGCTTTGCTTTAAAACTTATAAGTTAGGACTATCTGCAATATTACTTTATTATATATTTACAATCACAACCTTAAACAGGATGCAGCTCGAAAACTACACAAAAATTACTCTATAACGTATGTTGACAAGCCCGTATACACTCACTTGACAGTCGCTTAGTCTGACTGTTCAGAGAGAGGCTCGAGACGATCGTCTGTCAGCCGCTGTGGATCTGTGGATCTGTTGACTGAAGCCTGGAGGCTGGAGGCTGGTGTCTGTTTGAGCTCTAGACCCCGGGCTCTTCCGGTCTGACGCTAAACGCATCACACACGGTTGATCACACGCGTGCTGGTTCAGATCGTGAACAGCATGCTGCACAGGATCAAGAGATGAACAGAGATCCAGAAGATAATTTCCCCCCCTCAAGTTCTAATTCTTTTCGCAGCGGTAGCAGCTAGGCCATGTGATATTGTGGTACTACTTAATTTGTTTTCAGGGGGAGTTTAGCAGTAAGGTGGACAGGAATATAAATGATTAAAACTACACGTGAGAGAGGCGCTGTCCGCCGTACCACGACTGCGTCCACTTGTTTTAGACACGGGATGGGGCATTTAGGAGGACCAGTTCTGTATATCCTCCTCTGTTTACTGCTTCGCGTGATAGGCTATCTGATAGGTGGGCACTGTTAAGGTCGCGCGGGTCTAATGATTTTTGCCACAAACAGCCGCGTCCTAAGTATTGTTCTTGCTTTATTCACTCTCAAACCCCTTTTTCAAACACATCACATGGCTAATGTCTATTTTAAATTCGCGATTCCTTCTGTGTTTGTTTCATTTTTTACATTTTCATCTTTTTATTAGCTATTATTTAAAATAATATCAATAGTCTACAATCTTTTTTAACAAGTAAAAATAGTCGCCCAACATTGGATTGCATTGTATTGTTTATGTTTATGTACTTTTATGTTAGGTGTTACTAATTAGAGGGACTAATTTGGACGAATTTGTAATCGTCGTGTGGCTTTACATGCTTCACGTTGCTATTCTATCTTTTACAGTATGTCAAGTGGTAGGTATTAACATTAATTTGCGAACATATAGACCACCAAGAGTTTGTATAAAATATACAGTCACCAAAAATGCCATCCCCGTATGCTTGTAACATCGTTATAAGTATGTTACACCATTTTTCTGTAAGGTAGGCTACATTTCACAGGTTTCATAGACTTTTTGACTATTGTTGGAAAAGGGGATGGGTTGGATGAAAGAGTTGTCAACTGTACTTATGGGAAATTTCCTTCGATTAATTCCGAAATGTCTGCGTCTAAGAATAGCCTGTGGGTCCTCGCCCTGCGTGCCCTCGCAAAGCGGAGCCGTTCCCGAGAGACGCGCGTTTGAATGCGCAGCTGTCTCCCAGCGCGCACATCCCGACCACTGGCACAAACAGACATAACCTGGCAACGCGCTGTCAGTTTGTTACGTTCGTTATCTCTAAAACTGCACAACCCCTCTGTGTCGTATGAACAAGCCGACAGGATTTCCATGCGGTAAACGCAAGTGAGAACTGAGACTGAGACTGAGAACACATTCAGTAGGGACTGAAGGTAGCCTACACTGGAGTCAGAAGAATAATTAATCAGTGGGGTGCGTGCGCCTTGCGTCATGCGCAGCAAGAAGAACTGGCCAAAGCGCTGAATTGATCAGCGGCTCATTATAGCTTAGCGTGCCAGCTGATCGAGCTAACTGTTTCGTTCAGCTTGTGTTTCACAAACTGATATCCTGCGAGCCCCCACCCCACATTCGTCCTCAGCTGCCTCCTCCCCCTCTTTTTTTCCTCAGGGGCGCTTGACGGAGAGTAACGAGGCTAACAGACAGCTCAACATTGGCAGAATTAAGGAATAGAGGGATCTGAGTGTTCTCACGAACGGATTGCCCTTACATTCGGTGAAGATGAACAGATCCAGGGCGGCCCAGAGCCCAATGCAGGGGAACAGAAGCGGCGATGGGAACACAGAGATGTCGCCGCTGTCCCCTCGCGATTGATGCTTCTACTTTCTGTCACTGTGTGTTCCTTCATAGGATTTTATCACGGTTGGATTGGTTCTTTTGCACTGTAATGCCGGTGATGGGTCTTGCGAAAAGGATGACACCTTACCAGTGAGCCACACACACACACACAAAAAAAAAAAAATCAATCTATACTTGTGATGATCTGTTTTTGCATCCGAATAATTAGGCTACCTGTGTCGTAAAGAAGAGGAAAACAGAATGTACATCGGTTATCGCACATTACTGTAGCTGAGATGCAAAGACATGCGAGGAAACGTGATCGCGAAGTGACCGAAGGCAGATTATAGCTACACCGTGCCAAAATATTGCGGATGTTGCGAAATAAATAAATAATCACAACATTATCATATTTCCCCTTTTAAATAGACACGGTTGCTGTAATCATCACAACGTACAGTTAAAACTGAACTCAAACGATTATTTTAAATGTTTTCATTCTGGTTCACTTGGTTATCACACCTAGATCGTATAAATGATTGGAGCTATGATAACTGCAATCTGAATTTTAAAGGAAAAGCACTGGAGTGAAAACAGTTCTGGGAAATATGAGGATGGAGCCACAGAAAACGAGAGATTTACCCAAGAATTACATGGCCGTGGAAATATGTTGATTTTGGACATAAAACGAGATGACGATGGACCATTTTGTGTGTTTGAAGTGGACAACGAACCTGTGAACTATAAAATATAAGGCACGATTTTATTTATTTATTTATTTCAAATTTTGTTTTTTTGTTTGTTTTATTCTTTGTTTGTTTAAAATCTTACCATCGTCTCCTGGAGCGCAACGGCACATATTAAAGCCATGAAGACAAATGTGTAGCCTACTCCAGTTATACACGTATTAAGTTCTGAAGCAGATGGGATGTAATGTGGTGTGGTCGCGCTGAATATTCGTCCCCTTTTTTCCTGCTTGCTGAAGACTGCCATTTGGTGTCTATAGAATGGCTCGGTTCGAAAACGAGGTGCCGTCCAGGTATGGCGGAGGCCCGGGACACGCTCAAGGGGGCCCCGGCCGCGGCGGCAGCAGACAGGGGGGCCCGCCGGGTCAGAGAATGTACAAGCAGTCAATGGCCCAGCGAGCCAGAACTATGGCCCTCTACAACCCCATACCAGTGCGGCAAAACTGCTTCACTGTCAACCGATCTCTGTTCATCTTCAGTGAGGACAACTTTGTGAGAAAATACGCCAAAAAGATCACCGAATGGCCATATCCTTTTACCCCCCCTCAGTGAGTACCCTGAGGCCTCCAGATGCAGGTATAGTGCATTTAAGTGTGGCAATATGTAAGGTCACCTGAAAATGTCTTAAAACACGAATCAGGTTACTGCTGGCCTAATGAAAGCTTTGAAGAAAATCGCGAGCAAGCTGGTGATTCGATGGCAGACGTTTCATTAGAATATTTTCAGGCGTTCATTTGTCAAGTTATTTCGGTGGCAAAATGAATCGAGTCTATTTCTGGTGTGTGCTCGGTGTGTTACGTACGGGCGTGAGGTGAGCGGTGCTGTGTGACGATAACGGGCGGCGCTGTGGCTCGCGGAGGCTTGCTGATGTCAGCATGGGCCGTCTCTCAGCTCGGTCTCATTCGAGAGAAAGCGATGGTGAAAAGGGGAGGTGAGGGGAGGTGGAAAGCCACCATTTCCCATATTCTAAGAGCTGCCTGAGAATACAAGATACATGTATGCACTTGCATCTTTCATAGTGCACCTATTGAGTGTTTGAAGACAAAAGAGATATGTGAATAGAGAGAATTGGAAAATGTTAAATCACTATCACAAGGCCGCAGGTAATCACATCAGTGCTGATGTTAAATACAGCACTACGTGACCATGATATTGTTTTTGCATTTCTGACAAAATTTGGCTAGTTACCTCATATGGCAACAAAATGTTCAGAAAATAAAGCAGCACACAGACCGAAAGCTGTTCTGGAATGGTGTATTTGAGTGGAGAAGAGCGACATAGAGTTGGCTACTTCTAAAATCGCATAGAATAAAACCGTTAGAATATAGATTGCATTCTATGAAGAATTAACTTATTGAGTGTTAAATAACTAATAATAACATTTTATAAGTGTGCAACCATTGAGCAGATACATTGAATCATGTATGTATTTTTGACTTGGCATGTCCTGAAAAGACCATGTTTCACCTTTAATGGTTTACTGAAGCTTAGTGTTTTATATAAACAAATCTTCAGCTGCAGAAAAAAAGGCAGACTCCAGAAGTTCACTCTCGGCCTTTTCTTATAGACCTCTAAGCATTTAAAATCATTAAATGTGCACAGAATCGCACCCACACACACTTCTCTTTTGACACTGTATTTTGATCTGCCAGAGCTTTCAGTGGCCTGAAAGCCTCTCTTTCCATTAGCCTCATTCTTCTGATTTATCTCATGTAAACATCTAATGAGGCCTTGTGATTATGAATTGCAGAAGTACGAAAGAATGTGTCACATGTGGATTAGATGAAATGTTAAACTCAGTTTATGGTTGCCAAACATTGAATCCTTTCTTTCACCTTCTTTACTGAGATAATGAAAGTTTAAAAAGACCTTTGCGATTCCTACATTGTCTGAGCCTCTCTACTCTTATGGGCCGTCTGTCTCTCTGCACTGTAAATGGAATGTAACCTTATACCTGTGTTTTCTATTTTAGTTTCATTGACGACTGTGAAACTGTAGCCCATATGGAGTGCAAAAAGCTATGCACATCTGTCCAAAGAGACCCTAAATATGTGCTCAGTTCTCGCTCAAAAAATTTTAAAGTCAAGAAATGTAAATTTAGTCATGAAACCTGTTTGTTCCTTTGGTCTCCTTGAGGTAAGAGAGGCACATGAATGTTTTCAACCACAAATAAGGCGATTGAAAGTTTTGAACTCAACCATCAAGTCTAGTTTTCCACCCAAGAATGACAGATAGAAAATAATGAGAAATGAATAATATAAAATGCACTGTGCTATAAACAGATGAGTTGGAGGAGAAGGCAGAAAGAGTGGTAGAGTGGACACCAGAGGGAGACAGACTGAAAAAAAAAACGTTGTCGTGAGTCGTGAGCCCTTGCAGTTTTCTTCCATGTGTAGAGACAAGTCTGCGGAATTTGAATTATTCATTCTCCTTTTTCTTTCCCTTTCTCTCTCAGTTCCTCCTCCTCTACTGTTTTCTTAAAACTGGCATGCATTTCTTTCAGTGATGATCATTGCCAGCACTAGAATCAAGCTAGTTTTGTGTATTAGCAGGTACTGACATATCCAGGTCTAGTGTTTCAGTGTTTCAAAGAGTTCTGGTACAGTCTGGTATGTACACACTAAATGACATGTTTTCTGACATATCAAACCTATATTTTCTTTATCACATGTATGTCTCTTGCTCTCCCCTGTTTCGAGGTTCCTGTCAGGCTAAAAATAACAGTGGTGGACTGAAAGAGCGCTTGTCAATGGCATGTTCTCTTTTCCTCCCGCTCTTCTGCCTCCTTGGAGACAGTCCTCTGTTGTAAGCATACAGATGGGCCACAGACACAAATGTAACGTGGTTATGCATTATGTGTACAGGCTGGATTGTAGTATTGATACTTCTTGGCAGTTCATGTTTACTCAACACTTTTTAATAACATCTGATGTGTTTTCGTAGTTGTATATTTGCACTGATGTATTTGACACATCCATGTCCATGTCCGTGTCTAAACTATTTAGGATGGAGGCATACAGATGCACACACCTTAATGCAAACATATCACAAGGCTACACTAAGCATACGGTTTTCAGTTAAACATTGGTTGATTGATTTTTGGCTAAAAAATGGACACTTCAGCTCTTCTTCTCCCCTGGTTCACAGCATCACAACAACATGTTCCTCTTTGTCTCAACAGTGGGTATGATGGGATATGACTGGATGATAGGATTGTCTTGTCATTTTAGATCCCTTCTTTCAGTGGGCATCAGGGAGTTAAATGTGTCATTCTAGATTCATTCACACAACTGTCACTGTCTCTGCCTCTGCCACTCACTCCCTCTCTCACCCTCTCTTTCTGTCTCAGTTTATAGACGTGATTGTAAAAGATATATATTTATATATAAATGTGTGTGTGTGTGTGTGTGTGTATTTAGGTTGTGTTGGACCATTGTTGCATTAATCTGCCCACATTTTGGTTTAGAATTTTCACATAAAGGTGGAAATGTGTATTCAGAAGGTGTGCAACAACATTTCTGAAAATTAAAGTGGCATTTAAGTCATGTTTTAACATTGCCTCACAGTCCTGAAAATTGGAGCTGGGGGCTCTTTGATCGCCCCCTGGTGGATGGCTGCAGCACAGCTCCTAAACCCCACCCTCTCCATGTAAACAAATGGGACTTGAGTCAAAAAAAAAAGAAAGACATTACACTTCCAATACAATTTTCTGAAATATGGTCATGGTCATTTAAGGTAGTTGTTATCAAGCTGTTGTTCAATTGTTTGTATTTGAGATAAGTTTGATTTTAGCTAGCAACTTGATGCTATAAAAACAAGGTGTGTCGTTTATGGTTGATTGGGTCTGCGGGAGTTTGGGCGAGAGTTTGATACCGCGCCTCCACCTCATGACACTACTGCGCAGACTCTGGCTCCAAATGACGTGATTTATCAAGATAGCAGCGGCCATACTGAGATGCTTTGGCTTCACTTTTCTATAGTGGAAGGAAGTGGAGATGCGTCGTCCATCTTTTTTTACAGTCTATGGCATTGGTCTCAAACTCAATTCCTAGAGGTGTATTGTCAGTTGTTTAATTGGCATTGCTTGCATCTTAGGCATTGCACTTCATAGCTGCACATGTATTTCCTCTTTCTCTATGGTTCTGTATCTTGTGTTCTAGCATTGAATTATTAATTTCTGTGGCTAGGTGGTATGCGTGTGTGATGCTGACTTGGGCAGAATCTATTTTGGGTGCAGGGTAAGGAAAAAAGATGTGGTGGCTTGAATTTTCCTGCTGGTACTCATGTCACGTACTGCTACTGCTAATGTTATTGCCGCTGATTCACATCTTTACCTACTACCTGTTCTCTACCAGATACACACGCAAACACATATGACTGATATCACCACTGTCTACAATGCTGCTGTTTTACTACGTCTAGCACATAGACATCCTTACTGGCCCAACAGTTTTTGAACATTAGTGTATGTATTTTATGTAATTATTGCAGAATTCTGTCTGCTACAGGAATTAAGAAGAATGTTCCGCCTAGAACTTCCTGTAAGGTTAATTAGCCTACTGCACTTTTCATTTATGCTGCTTAAACGCACACAAACGGTATCTATGTTAATCCTGTCCTAGACTGATTTCTGAGCTCTAAGGATATATAAAGGGTAAAAATGCGATTAGAGTGAATGGAAAGCGATGGAAAGAGTGTTAGCGTTTGTAACTACAAACCTATCTTTTATAGCTGCATTAAGAGAGGGGAAAACCACCGCTGTTTCTAGTTAATAAATTATTCAGGCTGTAGCGCCAGAATGCAAGAGATAGAATTAGAAAAGCAAACAGCCTGGGACTTTATAGCCAGATGAGGAAATCAATACGTATTTACATTTCACTGGCTGGGCTTCTCGGGTCACTCTGTAGAGCACTTCGCCATCTACTACTGCTAATTACCACACCAGTGATTCTCTCTCTCTCTCACACACACACACACACACACACACACACGCACACAGACATATTCACTGACTGAATGACATGCCCATTGAATCATGTACTGTATTAGTGGATTAGCGTCTTGTATAACTAAGTCTGATTGCTTCAACTCAATCTGCTTCTGTGTGTCTTAAGGTCTGATGTCTTGTCAGACATTTTGATACCGCTACTTGTATAGGATTTCATAGATTGCAACTCTTCAATAAAATCAAGTTATAGTGAGGAATTGTTGATGAGGCAAATCTGACTTACTGTAAATGTTCTGCACTGTTCTGAGTGCAAGGGAACATCTCTGGAATTCTGAAAATCTTGGTTGTCAGCATTATTTTCCATATCATATTCACTCTATCTATTTTTTTTAAATGCATGTTATTGATGTTCTTGAGAAAAAATAATTGACCTTGTGATTTTTTTTTTTATCAATATGTCTTAACTCGAGATGCAGTGAAATGACAGACTTCTCTCTGGTGACGTATGCTGGACTTCTCCAATCACTTAGTCTGCTTAAAGGGTTAGTTCACCAAAAAAGTATGAAATAATTATTATAAAATTATGCCAATTATGACTCACCCTCATGTCGTTCCAAACCTGTGAGACCTCTACTTATCTTCGGAACACAGTTTAAGATATTTTAGATTTAATCCGAGAGATTAAATGAATTAAATAATGTAGCCATTTTGTACTGGCCTTTTACTGTAAATGAATGTAAGAAATGGCATCCCTTTCTTTAGGATTGTTAAAGGGGGGGGTGAAATGCTCGTTTTCACTCAATATCCTGTTAATCTTGAGTACCTATAGAGTAGTACTGCACCCTTCATAACTCCAAAAAGTCTTTATTTTTTATTATATTTATAAGAGAAAGATAGTCTATACCGATTTTTCCCGGAAAAACACGAGTGCCTGGAGGCGTGACGTGTGGGCGGAGCTAAAGAATCACAAGCGCCAGTAGGCTTTTGCGTTGAGAGCGTTTGGAAGCTGTTACACAGATCCAGAGGCTGAAATTTAACAAGAGCAGCATCAGCAAAGACGTCTCTATGTGGTATGTACTGAAACTGTATATATTTGCTTAGCGGTTTTGGAAAATGACTAAGTTCCACTTTATGTCGTCTTTTTATTTTATTTTTATTTTTACGCTGTACATGTGGAAAGTGCAGTTTGATGACAACATCGCATGTTGTTTACTTGATGTGCTTACGCGCCGATAGCTAAGTTAACAACACAGAGATATTTTAAGCAGTTTTACTCACCGCCTGCGGTTCCAACACACGATCGTGGCCCTTTTTCGTTGGGACTGCATTATGCTTAAGAAATAGACGATGTTCAAATCCGTCGTCAAACTGGGCCTTGTTTGTAAAACAAGCATCTTCGAAATGCAGGGAACAAACAAAAACACTTGCACAACTCCGTTGATGCTCTATTAAACTCCATCCACTGGTCCCTTAATGCTGTTTCTCTTTTGGTAATCTGTGCAGGGTTGTCTGCCCTGGCAACCAAAAACACTCTTCTTTTGTGACTTTTCGCAACGCTCTCGCTCTGATCAGTGAATCGCTCTGATGATCAGTGAAATGTCTGTGCTCAGCCTCGCTATATGGGAGCGCGCGCTCTTCCGGCAGAAGTGCCTTAGGACCCATATAAGGAAATTCCGCTCCATCTAACGTCACACAGACCCATACTCGAAAAAAACTTTCAGAAACTTGTGACAAAGAGGTTTTTTTGGAACAAAAATACTCCTTCAAACGTACAACTTAATTTTTGAAACTTTGTCCAGGTTTAGCATGGGAATCCAACTCTTTAACAGTGTAAAAAACTCAGTATGCATGAAATAGCATATCACCCCCCCTTTAAAGAAATGGGCAGACAAACGTCAGTAAATGAAATAATTCTTTCTGCTATTAATCATTTTAGATTTTTGTGTAATAATAATAATAATTATATATATATATAAAAAAAAATAAAATAAATAAAGGCATGACTTAGTCCTCTCTATTGGCTCTTGACTTAATTTGAATGTGAGGTTGCAGTCAATTGTAAGAATGGTGTGGAGTTTAATAGAAACTAAACGATTGGAGGTTGGCATGTCATGTGTCACCAGAGAGAAGTCTGTCATTTCAGTGGAAGATACAGCTTAATCAAAAATTATAAGGTCAAAATGAAATTAAATAAATAAATAAATAACACATGCAGTTGAAAAAATTATGAATAGGACATTTGAATTTCATGCTGACTTAAACTTCTGCAACTTCAGTTTACTAACACTTTTCAAACTGTTCAAAGATCAAAATCTGTCTCTCTTGTTTAATACCTCCCTGTGTGTGTCCTCCACCTTCATCTGCATCTTTCTGTCTTTTGGTCCCATTGCTGATTATATTATTTTCCTTCACTCAGTCTTCTTGTCTCAACTTGTCTCTCCATCTCTCTCCATCTATCTCTCTGAGGAGTGGTGTGTCAGGCGGCCGTGCTGACGGTGCAGACTGCACTTGGCTGAATGAAGATGGGCTGATGAGGGAGATGATGAATGTACAGGTTCAGTGGGAGAAGTAGAGCGAGGGAACAGCAGACTGAGGAGACAGGGCAGAGGGATGAAGGGATGGAGAATGAGAGATTGACGTGATGCATTGGATGCTGGAAGTGACATATTCATAGGGAAAAGATGAGGGCAGGACATTTGAATTATTTTTTCTTAATGTTTTTGAAAGTGTCATATTTTCACCAAGGCTGCAATTATTTGTTCAATACATTAATAATTTGTCAAATATCATTACAATCAAAGTGTTCTATATTTTAATATATTTTAAAATGTAATTTATTCCTGTGTGATGGCAAAACTGAATTTTCTTAGTCTTTAGTCACATGATCCTTCAGTATTTGGTGCTCAAGAAACATTTATTTTATTATTGTCAACATTAAAAACCGCTGAAGTGCTTAAAATGTTTATATATTGTAAAAAAAAAAATTCAGAATGATAAATAGAAAGTACGAAAGACCACCATTTATTTCAATTACCTTGGATTCATTTTTTTTGTAAATAATCTCTGCACATTGTGTTCTTGAATTGTTTTTTTTTTTCCACAAAGGATACATTTGCTTTTGCTGTAGAATTTGTTGAAAACGAGGTATCTTTGGAGGCGTCAGAATAACCTACCATGTTAAGACTCCTGCATTATGAGAGTTTTCATCATGACCTCCTGTACCAGCTGTCACCTCACTCCTGACAGGAATGACCTCTCAGAGCATCCACAAGCCACTGATGCTGTTTCAAACACATGAACACAGGCAATGTTTCTCCCTTCCTTTGTCTCTCGCTTTCTTTTATCTCAATGGCATTGCTATATATAGTGTTGTGCAGAGGGAGGAAGGTAGATTCATAATTAAAGTTTTCTGGCAGAGCACTTCAAAGCATTGTCTCATATTTATCATCCTGTCTTCAAATGGGCACCTTTTTGACAATTGAAGTTGAGCTTTATTTTCATCCCGCTACATGTGTGGACATACAGTGGAATGAAATGGCATGCCTCATAGGACCACAGTGCTGCATAAACATACTAAAATGAAGTAAAACAGTATAAACATATACAACTAACCTACTGACAGATTTTGCTTTTAAATATACTAAATATACATGTTTACCTATACATAGAGTGAAAAAGAAAAATATTTAGATATACAAATGTCTCACATGATACTGTACATGTTCAAAGAGAAATATCGTAAGTCAAGCAGCTGGCTGGGGAACAGTGCAAGATGATTTGTAGTGCATGAGCATGTAAACACATATTACTTAGTCTTTTGTTGGATTATGTATACACACCAGTGTGTGTGAAAAATGTCTAGTATGCATAGAGGATATATGATAATATGGTGTCATCAGCAAACTGGATGATGTGGTTGGAGTGGAACTTGGAAGTGCAGTCATGGGTCAGTAGTGTGAAGAGCAGCGGGCAGAGCACACAGCCTTGTGGAGCACCTGTGCTCAGTGTAGTAGTGCTCGAGGTTTTGTGGCCGACACAGACTGACTGAGGTCTTCCCGTTAGAAAGTCCAGCATCCAATTACAGAGGGAATTGTTAAGGCCCAGCAGGTTTAGTTTATTAATGACTTGTTGTTTTTTTCTAGGTGGGTAAGAGCCAGGTGGATGGTGGAGGAAATTTCATTGTCTGTAGAGCAGTTTGGACGGTATGCAAACTGGAGTGGATCGAGTGTGTTGTGGAGGCTTGATGTTGTGCATGACTAACCTCTCAAAGCATTTCATCATGATTGGAGTCAGTGCTATGGGATGGTAGTCATTTAAACGACACAGGTGATTTTTTTTTTTTTTTTTTTGTATGAATGTTATGGATTTGAGATGTGGGGACGACTGCCTGTCTCAGCGAGGTGTCGAAGATATCTGTTAGGACATCTGTCAGATGTGCAGCACAGTCTCCCAGTACATAGCCAGGTATGTCGACAGGACTCGCAGCCTTGCATAGGTTAATCCTAGATTGGGTCTTCCTTATGTCGGCTGGAGACAGACAGAATGCCTTGTCTTTGGGAGGTATGGGCAGTTATTGAGCAGGTGTGTCATTCTGAATTTCAAACCGTGAATAAAAGTGGTTGAGTGCATCCGGGAGGGATGTGTCAACAATGCAAGAGAGTGAGAGCGGGACGGGTCTTCAAAGCACCAAAACACATGTATCGGCAAAACATCACACTCTGCGGCCATATCACACACACAGGCCTCTAGAGCAGGAACAGGATGTCCATTCATCCACCCTTCTAGAGACAGAGGAAGAGTGCGCCACTTTTGCTTTCATTATCCTAGTGGGCATGAGAACGCACACCCTCATGCACACAAACAGTAGTATTTAAATTAGACACTAGAATGATCACACATGACAACACTGATATTATTACGGATGCATGTGGAAGAACATGCACACACACTCGGAACATAGGCTAGGCAGGCTAGTTAAAAGGCACTGAGGGTGTTAATGTGTTGTAATGCTGGATGGACTGCTGGGTCTTGGAGCTGGAGTCTTTACTCTACAGAGCCTTTGAAAGCTGGCCTGATCTCTCCTTCTCTATCTGCCTTGACAGATATTTCAGCTTATGCCACACTTTAATGAATCATTTTCCCTTTTTTATCCGTAACGCCTCATGCTGTTTTACACACTACAGCCTGTTCACTTTGATGGTGATTTTTGTCTCTGGAGGTCAACATGCCACTGTGGTTTGGGTTGAGTAATTCAGAACTGAATTAAGAATACCTTTAAAATTCTTGGTAAGTGGCAAAATTAAGTTGCCTACCTTATGTTAAAGCCTTTGCATTGAGAGCAAGTCTATAATGCCTTAAAGTCATCATATCAACTTATATTGTTAACTTAAACTAAAATCATAGCAGAATTTTAATTTCTTAAAATAAAATAAGTGAATTAAGTCTTAAGTGAAAAGTATATAATTTAAATAAATAAAAAACTGACCAAGGCAATTTTCACATTTTTGTTTAGTTTAAATTACTCAAATAAGTAAAAATAAAATGGACATAAAAATAACAAACTACACAGATGTAAAAAAAAAAAAAATGAATAAAACTGACAAAAACACGTAACCAAATTACTCAAATTTTAAATCTAACAATTTTAAATATTATACAAAAAACTATAATAGTATAGTCATAGTATAGTAATAATAATAACATTTCACTTGCAGGCATGAAATGAAAGTACACTCTGTTTACTCTTTAAATGCATGTTATTTATGTTAATATGAATGATTCATCTGTGCATTTTATTTTACCAATTTTTATTCCAAATATCGTAACATAAAAATAAACTATGTGTTGCTCCCTATTTTATGTAGCAGTTTAAAAAAAAAATACCATCTATATAGCTCTCTAGGTTTTCTAACAGAGCTTGTGTGTGTGTGTGTGTGTGTGTGTGTGTGTGTGTGTGTGTAACAATCCTGATAGCCAAATCCTACCCACCCTGAAGTTCTTGTGTATAGTGAGCCAAAGAGGCATGCCACTTTGAATCACACAGAAGACTCTGACCTCCTAAGCTTGTCCTGTCTCTCAACACACATGCATGCATACACAAATTGGCCTGCAGTAAATATAAGTGGCGAGTGATGAGGTCATTTAAAGCATAAAGAATATGCCTGACTCATACTCATCCACGGCATGGACAGTATTACTTCAGCATGAATACCAGCTTATTCGCCAGAGGCTCAACCAGCCGTAAGGAGAAGATGCTTGATGTTGTTTGGTCCATTCAGGGTGAGCATGATGCTTCGCTAGCTTTGTGAAGCATTTTCTCAGTGAGGTTGATCTTGATTCTCAATTGACCTCTGTAAAGAAAACTGATACATTTGACTTTGACCTGCATTTAGTGTAAGGGACTTAATGTGATTTTGCAAAGTGATCTGGTTAAAGAGATTGTTTGAATATCTGTCCTCACAGTATCAGATGTTTTGATTCTTCAATACAGCCAGTGCAGGTGCTCCTAAGTTGACATATCCCTTAAAGAGTCTGACATTTGTTTTACAGGGAAAAAAAAGGGATTAAACCTTATGAATAAGATCGCAATTTTTTTTTACTACTGCTTTTCAATTCCACAATTCAGAATAGTACTTGAATTTATAAATAGGATCTATTTATTATTTAATATTATATATTTTTTTAAATATGAAGTTATATTTATTATTCATTATTATGTTTATATTGTTTATATTTTATTAATGTTGTTTTCTGGAATGTCAGCCATCTGTAATTGACAGTCATGTTGTTTTAAACGTTTTCCTTGACCTGTGATTCTCACTCCATTTGAGTACATGATCCTGGCTACCATCATCGCTAACTGCATCGTCCTGGCCCTGGAACAGCACCTTCCAGACGGGGACAAGACACCGATGTCAGAGCGCTTGGTGAGTTCTGGTTGTGTTGATCAGTGTTTCTTTGTTTCCGTATATTGTACCTAATTGGTCTCTGATCTATCAATCTTTTTTTGTTTTTTTTGTTGTTGCAGAAATCCAGTGGTTAATTCATGTTTACACACTCTTATTTCTCTTTGTCCGTCTCTTTGTGTTCCTCTCTCACAGGAAGACACAGAACCCTACTTCATCGGCATTTTCTGTTTCGAGTCAGGCATTAAGATCTTGGCTTTGGGCTTTGCCTTCCATAAGGGCTCATACCTACGCAATGGCTGGAATGTCATGGACTTTGTAGTGGTGCTTACTGGGTAAGTCAGAACAAACATATCTGCTAGCTTGAATCATTCACTCAGAATAAATTGCGCCTACTGAGACAGTTAATTATGTGCATACGTCGTCTGCATTGTTTTAGCACCTGATTCACTAAAGGATTTAGCAAATCAGGTTTTGAAATTCTCCATACCAATTTTCATAGCCCATGACATTGTTTCAAAGCAGTCCAAACTGAGTTGGTACTTGGCTCTTCTGGTATGGCAAGCACTGTTATGCTGTGAAATACTTATATTTTTCCTGTCCCTGTCACCTGCTTTTCACGTGCAGTAAAAGCATTAATTGCACCATGATAGCATCTATAATGAGCCTAATTCGCATAGAAAGAAGGTGTGTTTATGCTGAAAGTAATGATAATGAGTTCATTTAAATACACCTGATTTAGTGCTAAACCAGCTCAAATAACGCCTGGTTAAACTGGATTACAGGTGGCTAGTAAAGAAGACGCAGGTGCAAAACTGTTTAGCGAAGTTACCCCACAAGCTTCATAATATCGCTCTGTTGGTGCTTTAAACATGCTCATAATATGGAAAATTGCCTGCTGTGATATTCTGTTTTAAAATGGGTGAATGTTTTTCCATTTTTTACTTTTTATATGAATTCTTCATGTGTTTGTGTAGACCACGTATCGTATGTATGTCAGCTGTAACTGCACGGCAAGTGATGTTGTGTTCTCCTGACCTAATGAGCTCATGGTGAGCCCAGATCAGAGCAGCACTGCGGATACAAGCAGTGAGGACACGCTACAAATGTCACCAGAGAGAGAGAGAGCAAGACAGAAAAAAGAGAAACAGACAGGGAGATAGGATGTAGACAATCACTATTGTTTGCAAAGAAAGAGGGAGGAGCATAAGAAAATCTGATGTTTAGACACACTGTACCTAGATTGTTGTCCTCTTACTCCAATATCTTGTCTGGAAGAAGTATCTTGACTGTTTCCAGCTGTTGTAAAGAGTTTAGGTTTAAACACAATAGTTAGTCTGTTTTTGTTTTATGTAAATAAGCTCTATTCACATCAAGATTTTATGAATCAATCCACCTATATTTAATTCTTCAGTTAATTCTTTTAATGGTAATATACAGTTGAATTAAGGCTGCATCTGTATCCTTAAAGGGGGGGTGAAATGCTCGTTTTCACTCAATATCCTGTTAATCTTGAGTACCTATAGAGTAGTACTGCATCCTTCATAACTCCAAAAAGTCTTTAGTTTTATTATATTCATAAGAGAAAGATAGTCTGTACCGATTTTTCACAGAAAAACACGAGCGCCTAGAGGCGTGACGTGTGGGCGGAGCTAAAGAATCACGAGCGCCAGTAGGCTTTTGCGTTGAGAGCGTCTGGAAGCTGTGACACAGATCCAGAGGCTGAAATTTAACAAGAGCAGCATCAGCAAAGGCTTCTCTATGTGGTATGGACTGAAACTGTATATATTTGTTTAGCGGTTTTGGAAAATGACTAAGTTCCACTTTGTCGTCTTTTTTTTTTTTTTTTTTTAAGCTGTACATGTGGAAAGTGCAGTTTGATAACAACATCGCATGTTGTTTACTTGATGTGCTTACGCGCTGATAGCTAAGTAAACAACACAGAGATATTTGAAGCAGTTTTACTCACCGCCTGCGGTTCCAACACACGATCGTGACCCTTTTTCGTTGGGATTGCATTATCCTTAAGAAATAAACGATGTGCAAATCCGACGTCAAACTGGGCCTTGTTTGTAAAACAAGCATCTTCAAAATGCAGGGGAACAAACACAAACACTTGCACAACTCCGTTGATGCTCTGTAAAAAATAAACTCCATCCACTGGTCCCTTAATGCTGTTTCTCTTTTGGTAATCTGTGCAGGGTTGTCTTGCCCTGGCAACCAAAAACACACTCCTTTTGTGACATTTCGCGACGCTCTCGCTGTGATGAGTGATTGTCTGTGCACAGCTTCTCTCTGCTCTGCTATACGGGAGCGCGCGCTCTTCTGGCAGACGTGCCTCAGGACCCATATAAGGAAATTCCGCTCCATCTAACGTCACACAGAGCCATACTCGAAAAAAACTTTCCGAAACTTGTGACAAACCGGAAGGAGTATTTTTGGAACAGAAATACTCCTTCAAACGTACAACTTAATTTTTGAAACTTTGTCCATGTTTAGCATGGGAATCCAACTCATTAACAGTGTAAAAAACTCAGTATGCATGAAATAGCATTTCACCCCCCCTTTAAAGTTTAATGCTGACTTTTTAATTATTATTTTTTTTTATAATGAAAATTCAGTAATAGGTTTTTATTTTGGTAAAACAAACGATGTGTAATGTTTCTGTGGAAATGTCTTTATTTATTCGCACTCGATTTGGTGTGAACAGACGTTTTTTATGTTGCACTGACTCGTAGATGCTGATGATTAGGCTCAGATTCTATTACTCATTTTAATCAGTTTAGCAAATTAAATGTTGATCTTATGATTTTCTGCTTCTGATGATGATGTACGTTACAGTTTAGAAGTTTGGGTTTTGGCTGCATTTGTCTGACCGATATAGTCAAAACAGCAACATTGTGAACTATTATTGCAATTTTAAATAAGTTTTCTATGTTAATATATTTCCAAATGCAATTTATTCCTGTAATGCCAAAGCTTAATACTATGCTGCCGTTACTTACAGTACAGTGTCACATGATCCTTTAGAAATTTTTCAAAGAACAATTATGCAAAATACATTTTTGTCACATAATACTTAATCTTTACACTTATTTTAATTGATGTAATATATCCTTGATGATAAAAGCATTATAGAAATGTGTATGTGTTGTGTTGAAAAATACAGTGATATTCTATAGTTATCGAAATGTGCCTACAGTAATATGCCTCTTCTCCAGTGTAGCCTTTCCATCCTTCTCTTCACACATCAAATTCACTCATTCATCCTATTTATTTATTAATTTTGAGAACTAGGACTGAACGCATAGGTGATAATAGGTTGGCTCAGACTATTGCCACTTGACTTACGATCCACAAGCTTGACTGATCATCTATAGTAGCTCAGTTAACATAATTGCTAATAAACTGCTGGGTCTCATGTGCTGTTATTGGTAGTTTAATGCATGATGGGTGTTGTGAAAAATGACGTATGTGTGGCAAAAACATGAATCATGTGACGTGGTCGGTCACATCTGCAGTGAACTGATTCTCAGCTCTGACTGGGATGCTGTATATTCCATTTTGCCTGAAGATGGTCGATGTGTTTGTAGGTGTGTTTAGTGAGTTTCCATGCAGTTCGTGGTCACGTCATTCTATGAGCTTGGTGCCTTTCCCAGTACATTTATGTGATTTTAAATGCTTGTTAGAGAAATAAATAGTTTTGTTTCTTCTTAAGGTAGCTCAAGCTTAATGCAAGAACATGTAATTATAAGAAAAGGTAACAGAGTTGATTTTTTGACTTTATATTAACATTCACATTATTATTACATTTACATTGTGCTCAAGGGCATGAAAATAAAAGGTGTTTTGTAGAGAATCTAATGCTGATATTTTTGCTAATGTTTTGTTAGACTAATAAATAGCGTTGTGCAACTCAAAGTAAATTTTAACACGTTAACGACATTCTAACAGGATTGACGGTTTTGTTTTAAATTGACATTATTATAATACAAGGCGTTTCACAGAGAATTTAAGGCCGATATTTTTGAAGACTTTTACTTTTGAATGATCAGATTTTTACTGTACAAGATCATGGTAGCAGTTTTGACATTACGATCGTCCAGTTATGTATATAACATGGAAATATGCACGTTTCATAATTGTTTTAAAAAGATAAATATGATGATAACAGATGCAACCTGAGAACACAGGTCTTCAACTAAAAGCATAAAATATATGAAGAGAGAGTAAAGATAAGATGCTAGTTTATATTGTTTATTAATACTACTGCTATTAGCATTACTGCAAAAATATCTTTCAAAGTTGTAAATAAAACAGATTATTGAAGTATTTCTTTCTTTTCACAAGAAAATACTAATTCCTTTATTTCATAACATGTTTAATTCAATATTTAACTTGCATTTCGGTGTCATTGTTTGTGAAATTTCCTAGCAATTTTTGCTAGAAAATAGTTTCAGTGTATTAATATCTCTAATTTTATCCACAATAAGAACAACACAAACAAATATTATTATTATTATTAATTTTCAATTATCATGAATTATTATGTGCATATTTGCTAATAAAGCAAAGAAAAAATATAACTTAGAAAAAGAAAAAAAAAGTGTTTAGAAAATGTCCGTATTAACACTATACTTTGGTTACAAATGGTGTATTTTTGTAAGGGCACAAGCAGGAGTGTTAGTTGTTATGTGTGTTGTATATACAGTATATGTGTTTATATGTGTACATATAGAACAAGATTCTCCTGTTCGGTCTTTCTGAGTGTGTGTGTGTGTGTGTGTGTGTGTGTAAATGGGTCAGAGGGTGTGTTGGCTGCAGTAGGGAGGTATAGCCGTCTGCCTTCTGCAGCCATTTTCTTTTCTCACTCCATTCTGAGTCTGGATCATGTGCTCAGTGAACGTTTGAAGTGGGTTGAGCAGTTATTATGTTTCACAGATGTATGTGTTTTTATGCCTCAAAATTTATTTACATGAAAAACAAATACATCATAAGCAAGGGTGAAAGAGAAAAGGGAAGCGAGGAAGAGAGACTGAAAAAGAGAGCAAGAGCAGCTGCTGTGGCTGGTGGAATGAACTGCAGTGTGATACTGGGTCTGACTATCCATGTTTGCCAGGGTTTAGTGAAGAGAAAGGAAAAAGAGGAGGAAGAGAAGAGAAAGGGAAAGATGCAACTGGAGAAGCGGTTGGAAACAAGCAGTGGCTTGTGTGTGTGTGTGTGTGTGTGAGAGAGAGAGAGAGAGAGAGAGGAGAAATAGAGCAAGCCAATGAGAGCAGCCTATGCAGGAGCTGCTGCAGTAACCTGTTTTTCACTACTGCAGATGATCAATCATCCAGCAAAGCCTTGAGACACAAGAACTCTTCCTCTCTCCTCACACGCTGATATTCTCTCTCTCTCTTCACAGCTGTTCTCTCTTTGCTGTGGTAGGTAAATGGCGGATGTGTCTTTGAAGATGAAATGATATGTCCCCTCTCAACACCTCAGCCCTGGTCCTTTGATATAATTCACATTGATAACCCTTTTCCTTTTTTTTCTTTTTCTCTTTAATTTCTGATAGAAGATGCTGAGCAAAACATCGTAATTTGATTTAAAACTGCTGCAACATCAAGCACAGAGGGCATAAATACATGATTTACATATACACTGTATGGTTAAATGATTGAATTAGAAAAAAAAAAAAAACGTGTAAAAAGACCTTCATGTCCTTGGTTATATTAGCTAAAATGCAGCTATTGCAAAAAATATGTAATTCTTGACCAAGGTTGCAATTGCATTCAAAAGAAATGTAAATAAATTATATTTATAATCACAAATTACTCCTCTTCTCATTCTATTAATCTCACATTTAGTGTTAACAAATGCTTCTTCAAACCAAATTATGGTATTTATTATGCAGTTTATCACATATATTAAAGGGGCCATTGATGGTACTAACTTATTTTAACATGGAATTTATTAGTGTAAAGTTCCAACCTTAGTCTTCTGTTAATCTATGTGTGTAGCTGTTATTTTCTACATTACGGAAACCAAATGTCCCAAAAGGATAGTAATATCAGTAATTTTTCATTTTTAGGTCCCCATGAGGAAAACGGCTTATAAATAACATTTCTGATTCCTGTATGGCCATATAAAATTGTGTAGAATGTTTTAGTTGATATTACAAAGTGGCTGTTTTCCCCTTTTACGTATAGAGATCATTTATAATGTCGGTTTAATTTTCTAAAAATGATATCTGACTGTGTATTGGACAGTTTGCGGAGCATGTCAATGCTATGTTTATAAATCCATCAAGCTCCTCCTTTTGCCTTGTTAGTGCAGTGATGCGCAGATTCTATCAATGAGAAATGGCTCTTGTTCCCATGGAAACAGTTATGAATGAGAAGTCCCCAGTAACCGTAGAAACTGTCTGAATGAGGAATGGCCGGTTGCTATGGGGATATGGTGTATGGTGAGGAAGTCTGTGGTGAGAGTCATCCTCATCAGCCCTCTAAAAAAAACAAAAAAAACAAAACAAAACACTTGAATGTATTTTTGACTTCACTGCTGGTAAAGTATCTGTAGGGCACTGGAAACTAATCGGTAGTGCTTTGACTTGTAGCAGCACAGATATACATTTACATCCATTGTTACCAAATAATAATAATAAAAAAACCTTCCCTCACTTTCTCTTCCATTTTCTCTTACTTTCAGCCGTACACATTCTGGGCTGCCCCCTGTCAGTGCAGCATGAACACCTGTGAGTCCTCATCTGTTTAGGGTCATTAAAAATTTTAAATCAAGCCATTAGGAAGGGGTGTGCAATATGATGATTTTTGATAATGGATGATTAAAATGTCTCCACAATCTGCTTTTGAAGAAACATCTTAGTATCGTTGTACAGTGCACATTCTATCAGTTGCAGTTCTGGCGCCTCTGTCTCAATATACTGTAACACCTATCCAGTTAACTTGTACTTAGTGCTACATAAAATAAGGGACCAACCAGACCAATCTCACTCATGAGTCAAATGTATTAAACATAGTCACACAAAACATCTGTTATTCAACCTGACACAAATCAACATCAAACAGTTAGAACCAGTGGATAAGAAATACAGTCCATCACATAAAGCACAGTCCTTGGTTTCTCATCAATTAGGACCAGAAGCTTTTCTCAGTCTTTGTTGAATATTAATAGAGAACACAGCACTTAAGTGACAAGATGATCCACAGTAGACCCTTACGAAAGGAAAATATACTTACCTATATTTCTTAAAATATATTGTGATATATTGTAATATATTATTTTCCCTTTTTATTTTCTAATATATTATATATTTGAATACATTTAATAATATATTGATGATACATATATTATATTATATATTGCAAAATATACAAATGATTGCCGCTTTCAATATATTGCAATGTATTGGAAAAAATAAATATATTTAAGAATATATGCCTAATATATTACATGATATTTTCCAATAAACTGCAATATATTTTTGTTTCATAAGGGGAGCTCAATCATCAGAGAGCTTTGTCCATGCTTGAAGTAAAACATTGACTTGCAACAGGCAACACTCAAGTAATAAATGCAAATCAACTCTTAGTTCCAATCTTCTCAGTTGTTTTTGCTCCATATACATTTAGAACACAAACCTTCTGTAAACAAATTTCAAAACAAACACCATAACCATGTGCTAGGAACATAAATTGTTAAACCAAAATAGAAACAAAGACAACTACTTACAGATGAGCTTAGAACTCTAAAGTTCCTCAACCAGGGTATAAAAAAAAAAAAAAAGGAAAAAAAGGCCACGACCACCATAAGGCAAGCCTCTCCTTCCAGAGAGAGAACAAACTTCCTGCTGTTTCTTCTTCTTCTTCTTCTTCTTCTTCTTCTTTTTAATGTTTAACGGCGATTGGCATCCAGCATTATTGGTACATTATACCAGGTGAGTAATAATGGTAAATACACTGGATAAAACTACTGGTATATATATTAGTAACAGGAGAACTGTTACAATACTGTACAATTTGACTTACATTCACATTAAATTTTACTCATGGGACACTACACTTCACAATCACAAAAGTACATTATCTGCATGTGCATTTAAGCCTTGTTGGTTAAACATTTAACTCGCTTTCTGTTCTGACGTAATTTTTCTGAGTTTGTTATACACCTGAAGCAAGCGCACATTAAAACACCTGTCCAAAAGCACCTGATAACTGGACATAAAAAAATGTTTTGCATTTGATTGCTCTAATGGCGTCAAAAACACACAAGATTTACATATAAGCACAGCTGGTTATTTCTAAAACAGTTGCGAGAAAAATTGATCCGAGCCTGTATTTTAGATGCCTTAAAGTGACAGTATACTAATACTAAACATGCTGCCTCTTGTCATTAAAGGGATAGTTCACCCAAAATTTTTTATTTCTGTCAATATTTACTCACTCACATATTGCCCTAAACCTGTATTAATTTCTTTCTTGTACTGAACACAACAGAATATATTTTGAAAAAATCTGGATAATCATGAAGAATGAAGGATAACTATAAGGGTTTGTGTGAAGGTTAGGAACAGGGTTACGAACCAAAAGTATCATTAGCTCATTATAAAACAGTAGAAGTCAATGAAAAGTCCCCACCCTCATAGAAAAACAAGTGCGTGAGTGTGTTAGAGAACGGGAGAGAAAGTGTTGTATAAGTCGTCAGGTACAGCTGACAGTGGTGGCTCTCAGACTGCTGCTCCATAAATAGACGAAGAGAGATGGGAATAAATCAGCCAGTCAGCATCTTCCTCTCACTCTCATCCAGCTCCTCCCCTTTCACTATTCCCTCTTCCTCCTCCAACCCACTTTGGCTCTCTTTCTTCACTTCCTCCCCTGCTCTGTTCATTCTCTCTCTCCCCCTGTCTTTCTCATTTGGCTTTCTGTCTATCCTCAGTAATTTCCATTAATATTAACGGCATAAACCAGTCCTCCTTCAGCCTCTCCTGTGTCCGTATGTTGCTTTTTTCTGTCTTGTTCTGCTTTTAGTTTGTTCTGTTGAACACAAAGATGAAGGCAACAGTTGACACTCATATCAAAGCAGTTTTAGACAGGTTGTAATATGTCAAGGGTCATTTTCCTAGATGCCATGCCCAGTGAAGCTGATCTAGGTTGCCAGCTCTCTCCAGAAGCACGTGGAGTTAAAAACTGATATTTTACTGCTGCGGCTGTGGGTATGAATGTTGATTAAATTTCCTGTGTCGTATGTTTCACTAGCAGCGATGCTGTATCGATTCAGTTGGATTTGCGTCTTTGTTCTTCTCTGCATGTTATCACTGAAGAGAATCAGTTTCCAGTGACTTTCCTGCACAAATAAAGGTCATATGAATACAAAGCAGCGGTATCCACATTTATCTCTATTCTCTGCACATGGACCTCTGACATTCACTCTGCGGGGGGGACGGGCAGTGTGTGCCATCCTCTCTGAACCATTAGTCCCCACTGCTTATTTTCTTTTAGCCCATAGTCTTTTGAGTAGATGTCTGATTAGGGGAAGTGTTAATACTGAATGGTCATTTAGGATTTTCCCTTTATCATTGTTAGAATGGGCATTAGTTTAGTCTGGATGCGAATAGGCTTACATGAGCTTGGGTTAAGCACCTTTGTCTGCCTTTACAAATGCTTTTTTTAATAAAAAAAAAAAAAGCTAAACTGTCACTAAAAGCAAATCCTGTATGAGTGGAAGGGCTGCTGATTACCACAGTTTTCTAGGTTAAACATAAACTGACTTTGTCTTTTCTTGTTTCTCCAGAATCCTGTCCACAGTGGGCACAGACCTTGATCTGAGGACGCTGCGTGCTGTTCGGGTGTTGAGACCCCTCAAACTGGTGTCTGGGATTCCCAGTGAGTAACATTTTGTCATCATTTGCTTATTTATATGTACAGGTGATGGATAAACTAATGTGAACACCCATTATTATAGGGGCTAATATATTTTGTGTAGGCTAGTACAAGCTGTGGGTGAAAGGGTGACTTGTCAGACTTCCAGAAAGGACAAATCTTGGGAGTCTTTATTATCATAACTGTGTACACAAAGCATGGCAAGACTTTATCAGCAAAGAAGAATAGTGGGTGAAAACTGAAAGTGAATAATAGGGACTATTGAACACCAAGAATGGTTTGTGTCCAGACAACACATTACTTCTGAAGGAAAGTGACAACAAACCATTATTTTTCACCTTGAAAACATTGTATCCACAAAAACCATCCACAGAGAACTTCACAAAGCCAACATCAATGAAAGAGTGTAACCGATGAAACTTTAATCACAGGCACCAATATTACAATTTGAAAAAGATAGTGTCATGATCATAAAACCTGGACAGTTTAAGCACCAAGACACACTTCAAAAACTTTAATCAATTAAAAAAAAAACCAAAAAAACAAATGCCTTCACTGGATGCATAACAATATGTTTGATCTCACTGAAGACACATGGCATGTCACAAGACCATTTTGATGTGTTTTAAAATGCACCTGCAAATGTGATATGAGAGATCGGTTAAAGGGAAGGGTTAAATCGTGTTAAATTGAACTCACATGACATGAGTAGAGTTGAATATAGTGCAGAATAAGGATTGCTTTTATGTTACTGCTCCAGTTTATTTTAAGTATGATATCAGTTTACATTATACTCTGTGTGCCCATTATAGCCTCTGCCAAGCTTTTTAATAAAATTTTATGCTGCAAAAAAAAAAAAAAAAAAAAAAAACCTAAAGCCTTTCACAATGTCAGTATGCTTGTTCTCTTTCTTCCAGGCTTGCAGGTTGTGCTTAAATCCATCATGAAGGCCATGATCCCTCTTCTGCAGATCGGTCTGTTGCTCTTCTTTGCCATCCTCATGTTCGCCATCATTGGTCTGGAGTTCTACATGGGCAAATTTCACACCACTTGCTTTGACAAAATCACCGGTAGGCCTCTATGTGTTTGTTCTCACTCGCAGACTTCTTCGTGCATGATCTGCAAAGCGGTCACTATGACAAATAGACCAATTTGATTATGTCTGAAAAGAAAACTTTACTCTCTGATAGATGAGATCCGGGAGGAGTTTCCGTGTGGAAAAGAGGCTCCTGCTCGAACGTGCCCTAATGGAACTGAATGTAAACTGTACTGGATTGGACCTAACTATGGAATTACCCAGTTTGACAACATCCTGTTTGCCGTGCTCACAGTCTTCCAGTGCATCACCATGGAGGGCTGGACTGACCTGTTATACTATGTAAGTCACATTACATAACTTCACTAAAGAGCTTCCTAATTTCATTTTGGGATTTTTTGACCTATGCTTAAATAGACCCCAAACAGAACATACCAGGAGCAGCACTAAGCAATGATTTATTTTGATTTTGATTATTTTGAGTCACTTTTAATGAAGAAAATGTTATGTTTTTCAATGATTGAATGACTTGAATATATAAAGTATTATTCACATGAATAACAATAGAATGTTTCAAGAAAAAATAAAAATTCGGGTTGTTCTAAAGTGCTTATATGAAAGCATACATACATACACACACACACTACTGTTTATTTGCTTGATAAAAAAAAAAAACGGTTAATTGTGAAATTGTGAGCAATTTAAATTTTATTATATTTTAAAGTGTCATTTATTCCAGTGACGGCAATAATTTTCAGCATTATTACTCCAGTCTTCAGTGTCACGTGTTCCTTCAGAAATCATTCTAATATTATGATTTGCTGCTCAAGAAACATTTCTTATTACAATCAGTGTTGAAAACAGTTGTGCTGCTTAATATTTTTGTGGAAACTGATGCCTTCAGAATTCTTGAATAAATAGAAAGTTCAAAAGAACATCATGTATTGGAAAAAAAATTTTTTTTTGCAACAGTGTAAAAGGTTTTACTGTCATATTTGATCAATTGCATTCTTGTTGAAAAAAAAAATAACCACCTGATAAAAATAACCCACCTAATCCACATCCCCTGTACCTTTCAGTGGCAGACATACAGTAAGCAAAATCTCGCCTTATAGAGTCAAAGACGGTGCAGTGCATTTATAGTCTTATCGCTCGTGGCCAGCCTGTTCAGTCTGAACAGAGAGCGCTGTTCCCAGAGAGTTCACCCGCCCTCTGCCACAGAAAACAGGGCAGTGATGTGTTCAAGATTTTCGCAAACTAATGATGTAACCTCTGGGACTAGTTTAATCCCAATGCCACCTAAATCCATCTCACAAATCAACAGCAGATTTAACCTGAAGGACTAAAGGCTTGTTTTAGAAATTATCTTTCCAATGAGAATTAGCCTGAGGAAGGGGATTCCATATGACTAATGCTTGCAGTTCTGTACTGCCCAATCAGAAGATGTCATCTCTTATTTGGTCTTTTTTTTATCCCTGTTTTCTTTTTATTACTGGCTCACTGTACCCAATTTTTTACTTGCCCCAGGTTTTTTCTTCCTTCTGTTTCCCTCCTCTCTCCGGTGAACGGGGCTCTCTATATAACAGACCCTGCTCAGCTGAAGTTATTCTTACAGCTGCTGAGAAAGAACCCTATGAAAATTTTATTGCCAAAAAGCTGCAGTACATACTGGGGCTTTCAGAGCTTTCAGATATGCAGAGAGATTGAAGGAGCAGACGGGAAGGAAGTGGGGCAGATCAAGGGAGACAGAAAAAGGGATTCGGAGCAAGACTATGGGGCATAGCTACAGCAAAATGCCATTGTACAGTATATTACAAATATTGCTGGCTCTTTGACAAATTGCTTTAGTTCTTCTTTTCGATTTGCATCAAAGCGTCTGCAAAATGCACACATGTAAATGGAAAATAAAATCTGAAGATCTCAGCAGATTTGGCTGGGTTATTTTAAAATATCCTTAAATGATTAGATAGTTTATTTCAGATATGAGTTGCATAACCATATGACTTCTCTCTTTTTTGGAACGCAAAAGGAAATATTTACCAGAATTTCCAGGTTGCCTTTTACAATCAGTGAAAGTATTCGATTTTCATTCATAAGTTCTTACTTAAAGTCGAATGTTAAGTTCACACTAGAGGCTTAGTAACTTCTAGCTAGTTTGTAACTAAATCTTTACATTATTTGGTTGCACCAGTTTTTCATAATGCAGGATGTAGAAAGTAGTTTGTAAACTCTCTGTAAAGTAATACTTAGTCGCATAATATGACATTTACCCTAAATCATCCAGTGTAAACATTATAAAGAAAACACGAGCAGAACTTGTTTAAATGCTATGGATTTTAATCTATCCTTCATTCTAACTTCTTTTGCCTCACATATGATGGTAAAAATATGAACAAGTTTCCATTAAGAACCATGCATTAATAACATTAGTCTATATGTAAGCTATTTTTACATGTAAATGACATTCAGAAACTGTAACTGAAATATATATAAGGATCAACAAATACTGAAAGAAAGAAAAAACCTACGAAATGCCATTTATTTATTATTTCATCTGATCGTATTCACATTGTTCTCTCTCTTAATGTGTATGTGAGTGTAAATGTCATTAGCATCGTACTGTATATGCCTAAAGGACTGAAGGTTGTCTGGTAAAAGAAGAGCATATTGATGCAGTTAGCTCAGTCTGCTATTTTATTCCAACTGTCACTTCTGACCAGACGCTTCTGTAAATATATAGTTTATACGTAGGGTTAAACTTAAACTACGTGTAATTGTGCAAAAAATATATATATATATATTTAGCAGTGCAAAAGTTGTAACTTAGTGCTCATTTACTACGAAACTAGGCTAAGTTGTAACTTGTGTGCAACTGTCCCCAGAACACTTGAAAAATAATGCACAAGCCACATGGCATCCTTTTATGATTCTCTAATGGTGCTTTTTGTGTACTTTTGAGCTTGACAACCCTAGTTCTCCATCCACCTTCCCTATGGAACAGTGTAGCCTGGAAATTCTGCGAAACATCTTTTGCATTTCATGGGGGAAAAAAAGAATTTCAGTACAGGTTTTGAATGGCATGAATGGAAGTAAATTATGACACAGTTTTCATTTTTGGGTGAGCTATCTCTTTGAAATGAAATGTGTACTCTTGATATGCCTAAATACCAAAATGTGCAAAGGTTGTAACATCATCTGCGGTTTCCCTAAAGCAGCACTTGTGGAGTGTTTCATCCGGACTTCTTCGCTAGAGGCAGCCAGTTGAGCAATGCCACACAATATGGCTGCCCATTTGTTCCTCTCTGCAGTGAGAGGGTGCAGCGGTGCTGTGTGTAACACAGATGAAGCAGCCCCAGCCAGATGGTTGCCATTCTCAGGTTGCTAGTCACATGGTACATGGTGTCCTAGGATCTGGTATGCTTTTGTCATCTGTTCTCATCCTCTGTTAGTGGGGTCAAATTTTCCATCACCTTATAAAAATGACCAAATAAACACCATTGGAACTGAGATGTGGAGAGTCTTGGGAAGACAAACACAGAGAAAACGGGATGATCAAACTGTACTCTCAGCTGGAGAGAGTAAAAATGTTGGTAGTGACTGGGCTGTTTTGTGCCATTACAGAGCAATGATGCTTCAGGGAGTGCATGGAACTGGATGTACTTCATCCCCCTCATCATCATCGGCTCCTTCTTCATGCTCAATCTTGTGCTGGGTGTGCTGTCAGGGTAAGAGACATGTCTCAGAGAGTGTGAGCTCTTCTCAAATTCAGCTCAAATTCATGTCATTTATTCAGGTCTACAGTCTTGGTGCATTGTCTGACTGTCTTATGAATTACAGTGTTTATGATCGTTTTGTGGATTATTTGTTAAAATATACAGTTTGTGGAATATATGTGTTAAAATTTTTATTCATTTATTGTGTATTGTTTGATATGAATTTTAATGGCCTATGCAGAGTCAACTATCTAGTGTACACCACCACAAATGAAAATGACACAGTTGGATTTTTTTACTTGTATATATACTTATATGTATACTTTATTTTCAGATCTAAATTACATTTTGAATCCCAGATTTATAGCATTATATCAGACATTGTTTAATTTAAGTTGATTAATTAGATGAACATAAAATCTGTGAATTTCATTTATTTTGCACATTCTTTATTAAAGAAAAACCTAATAAAATATTGACATCCAAAGCAAAAAAGTGCTTAGAATTAAGCCTAAAGATCATATGTTCATCCCACATTTGAGATGAAGAAAAGAAAAAATAGGTGTAATAGAATTAGTTCCAAATTTTAATAATTTGTTACAACATGGCCACAGTTTAACTAAAACGAGGGAATTAATTAAGTAGTGGGAATGAATTGATAATTTGTGGCTAGGATATCTTGTAATGTCCCCATGACATATATGGACCTTCTTAGTATCAATCAAAAATGCATTTATCCCATAATTCTGATGATCTTAAAACGGCCAACGATTGGCAAGTGAATATGCATTTAACTAATGTGTATGTGAATTTTGTGTTCTTTCTTTGATTAGCATTTGTTTGCATGTGTATGTGATACAGAGAGTTTGCTAAAGAAAGGGAACGTGTGGAGAACAGGAGAGAGTTTCTTAAGCTGAAGCGTCAGCAGCAGATAGAGAGAGAGCTGAACGGATATCTGGAGTGGATCTGCAAAGCAGGTAAATGTCGTAGAAAGAGCCATTTAATACTCCAGAAAGAAGCTAAAGCCATGAATTCAGATAGTAGCTTGTCTCTATTGATACGCATGTCTTTAGACTTGTGTGTCTCAGTATTAGAAAATAAAAATGTTTCATTAAGCTTCAGAAATTGTCCCCACTTTTCCAGTGGTTTGATTTGAATCTTTTTTGATTGTGTACAGAAGAGGTGATTTTGGCTGACGAGGACAATGACCCAGATGACCGGATACCCTTTGACGGTATTTACGTGACCTCCTCCATCCTTCCTTCCTTTTCATCCCCCTCTCTTTACTCCCTCACTGGGACTAGGTGTTGATTTTCCATTGTAAGGAAGAGAGATATCAATAGCGTTGGCTTTGCTGAGGGGGTGATATTGTATACTTCATGTCCATATGTCCAGTTAATGTAGTGTTCATGAGCACATTTCCATGGGCCTTCCATCCGTAGCAGACATGTGATAGACACACTACACTTCCTAGTTGTGTTATCTAGTCTCCTTTCTGTTAATCTATTTATTGGTTATGTATTAATGTTTTAGCTGTCTGTGAATATGTTATAAATGAGTGACTATTGTCTGTTACACACAGGCTCGCGGAGGAGGCCTACCATCAAGAAGAATAAAACAGACCTGCTTGATGCAGAGGATAGAGATGGAGATATAGGTGCGTTTGAGTTAAACAGAGAATGCACAAATAGAGTTGTACACTTACATTGGTTGTTGGCTCAAGGTTAATCAATGGGGTATTGCTATAACAATAACCATAAAAATCATGTAAGTTTTTGGTATTCTTTAAAAAGTAATTTTTTAGATTCTTAGATTATTATTATTATTGTATTGAAATAGTTGCATGGTATATGTCATAGTAGTGTTACTTTATTAATATTATGATAATATAATAAAATATTATATATATATATATATATATATATATATATATATATATATATATATATATATATATATTATATTATATTTTTTAGATGGTATAGCTTAATTTTACACTTTTTTTGTATAATATTTTAGCAATTTAGTTGTTTTTGTAATTTTAGCTGTTTTAGCAGTTTTAGTAATATATATATATATATATATATATATATATATATATATATATATATATATATATATATATATATATATAAATTGTATATGTGTGCATGTATGTATAATTTTAGTTTTAGTTTTATTATTGTACATTAAATAATCATCATTTTTTCCTTAATGCCATATCAGATAGCACTTTTCGGTTTTCATTTAATTTTATTGTGTCTTGTTTTCTTGTTCTGTCAGGTTCTCCATTTGCACGGGGCAGTCTGAAGAGCTCAAAGCTGGAGGGCTCTTCCTTCCATAAAAAAGAGCGTCGACTGCGATTTTTCATCAGGCACATAGTGAAGACTCAAGCATTTTACTGGAGCGTGCTGTGTCTGGTGGGACTCAACACACTGTGTGTGGCTGCTGTGCACTACGACCAGCCCGAAACGCTCTCCGACTTCCTCTGTAAGTCTGTCCACCCGCCTGTTCACTAACAGTAGACCCACATGGAATATTTCAGAATTTTCTGTTTTTTATTGTGTGGGAAAATCGCCAGTAATTTTTGCATGTATATTATGAGCAGACGTGCTCAAACCTGTGGAGTTTCTTTTTGTTTAGTTTATGGAGAGATAATAATGTTTTAATGTTGTTCCCCATTTTCCTGATCGTTAATGGTTTCCTATTTTATTTTCTGAAGATGCTTCTCTTCTTTTATCTTTGTTTATTCATTAATTGTTAGCAAGTATGAGCTCCTATGGCTCATTGTGTTTGCAACGTAAAAGGTTGTGGGTTCAATTCCCAGGGAACACACATACTGGTAAAAAAAAAAAAGTAAAAAATTGTATAGCCTGATTACACTGTAAATCCCTTTGGATAAAATGCATAAATGTGAAGTATTATGCCCCATAAAACATTTTAAAACAAATTACATTTTGGACACTTAAAAATATTTTAATTAACAATTCAATTAGTTTGACCATAAAATCTAATCATAGTATTAAGCAGTAAATCTGTTCAGCATACGTTCCTTGATTTTAAACGTGTCTGTGCTCTATTTATTTGAAATATATGCCTTTTTCTACCTAATGCATACGTTTACGTATCTTTGAACTTAGCGACGCTCTTTCTTTATGTTTGTATCCCTCTCTCTCCTCAATCCAGACTTTGCTGAGTTCATCTTCCTGGGGATCTTTATGTCAGAGATGTGTATTAAGATGTATGGGCTGGGGACCAGTCCTTATTTTCACTCCTCCTTCAACTGTTTTGACTGCATTGTGAGTTTTTCGCATCCCTCCTTCTTCTTTTACTCAAACCCAAAAAACATTTGAAGGAAACCAAACAATTGAACCAGCTGCTCATTCCTCTTTCAGGTCTTCTTGTTGATAAAGTTACTGAAGTTAGTTTGTGTGTAACTGAAGAGTTTGTATAATTCGGAATCCACTGCATTGTAAAATAAAGGAGTCTCTTAATCGTTATTTCAATGTTTTGGATGTTTTGATAAATAATAATTTTGTGAGAATTGTAAGAAACAGATATATCTATTAGTGTTTGACGTTGGGTAAAGGGGTTTTAGTTTTGTGGCTTGCTGTTAATGAATGAGCTTTTAATGTGTGTTTTATGTGTGTGTGTGGGACAGGTCATTTGTGGCAGCATTTTCGAGGTGCTCTGGGCTATAATCCAGCCAGGAACCTCGTTTGGGATCAGTGTGTTACGAGCTCTTAGGTTACTGAGGATTTTCAAAGTGACCAAGTGAGTCTCTCACGTCTTTCTGTCCCACTTCATGTCCCTTTGAAATGTTTTAAGAAAGACTAAGCATTTTAAGTGTCCCTCTTTCCCATTATCAGGTACTGGGCGTCTCTGAGGAACCTGGTGGTGTCTTTGCTTAACTCAATGAAGTCCATTATCAGTTTACTCTTCCTCCTTTTCCTCTTCATCGTGGTCTTTGCATTGCTGGGCATGCAGCTGTTTGGAGGACAGTCAGTATAGCACTAAAATACACATAATAATAGAAAATGTTATTTATTTATTTATTATGGGTCATCAGAGTCAGTACAGGCCCTAAAGAAGGCATTGGGATGGTAACAATAATAAAACCACACTTTCTTCTCTTCAGGTTTAATTTTGAAGCCGGCACACCACCTACAAACTTTGATACTTTTCCTGCAGCAATAATGACAGTGTTTCAGGTGAGCAAATGTGCACATCGAACAGTATGCAATAATTCTGTGTGTTTTCTATGGCTTTGTGATTATTGACCATTTCTCTGCACCTCAGGTCCTGACGGGTGAAGACTGGAACATGGTCATGTATGATGGGATCGAGTCTCAGGGCGGAGTCAGGAAGGGCATGGTCTTCTCAGTCTTCTTCATCGTTCTTACGCTCTTCGGCAACTGTATCCAAGCACAAAATATTGCATGCTGACACGCTGTTAATTTTCACATACTCCAGTGATGCATTGATGTGATGTTCCTGAACCCGTCTGTGAACAGACACTCTGCTCAATGTGTTCTTGGCTATCGCTGTGGACAATCTGGCCAATGCACAAGAGCTGACCAAGGTAACAACTTGCCACACTTTTAGGGTAATAGATACAAGAGTTTAAAGTAAACAAATAAAAAAGTAACATTCAGTAAAAAAAAGAAAAGCTTGATATACACACAGCCATGCTCATGTAAAATTAAATGTTTAAAAGATAATAATTTAGGGTTAGGGTTAGGGTTAGGGTTAGATAATTTTCAATGCTTTCTTTATTATTTTCTTATGGTGAATCCATTAACCAAATGACCATGTTTCTTCTTCTCTCTGTCAGACTGTTTATCCTTCACACTCCTATGCATCAGCATGCATCACACTTTAACCAATATGCTTCATGTTTCTCTCCATGTATAGGATGAACAGGAGGAAGAGCAGGCAGCCAATAAGAAAATGGCTCTTCAGGCAGCCAAGGAAGTAGCAGAGGTCAGCCCACTGTCTGCAGCCAACCTCTCCATTGCTGCGTGAGTATCTCTCTCTCTCACCTCTTTCTCTTTCTGTCTTGCCGCCACATTTTCTCTCCCACAATTTGTTTGTCTTCCTTTTATGTTTGTTTTTATGTGTTCAGACTTTGTGTTGCTCTTGTGTCAGCAAAATTAACATAATGGTCAATAATAGAAATCAATCAAGAGTCAAAAGAGCAGCATTTATTTGAAATAGTAATCCTTTGTAACATTATAAATGTATTTACTGTCACATCAATTCAATATGTCCTGGCTGAATAAAAGTATTCATTTCTGTCCAAATAATTTATAAATAAATATAAAATATTAAATATTACTGTCCCTAAACATAAACTATAGTTCACAGAGACTCTCCTGGCCAAACTATTTGTAGAAAATCAAAAAATAAATAAAAAATCATGTTTTTTAATGTTCATATTATCTAAAAGTGTCCTACTAGGAATACAGTTTGTGTTGACAAGTGTATTTCAGAACAAACAGTAATTACTGGATTCTAACTGCTTATTTGCTTATTTTTTGGAACATGGTTAATCAGCTACAAAAATACTAACTTAACTATGTATCTAAAGCACAGATTTAGAGAAACATACATCAATATCTGTTATGTCCATCAACAAGCTCTGTGATCTTCTCAAAGTTATATACAGTACACACGACTGACATGCAGAGGCACAGAATGGTTAAAGATGATTCCGGTTTGTCAGTGTGCCAATGCATCCAAGTATTTGTGAGGAAAAGACGAGAGAATCACAGGAGAATATGTGTGTATCATGAGGACGAGCTTGTGAATGAGGGAGAAGAGCAAAGAGATGTTCTGTGTTTCTCACATGCTGTTTTCCTCCTCAGCGTGACAGTAAGCTCTGAGCGTCTTGATGCAACAGAACACTTTCTGGACTGGTATTTATTCATTTATACACTTTCTGTTCATTCAAAATAGCTCTCTGTTCGCCCCACACCTCCTACTCTTCTCCCATCAGCCTTTTAGACATGTGCATTCCTGCTCCCCGCTCTGTTCTCCAGACCGCTGGGTGGGATGGGGCGGGTTTGTCACTCCTCATCTCTTCTTCTCTCTTCATCCTGCTACTCATCACCTGCTGTTCTCTTCTCATCTCTTTTACTTTCTCTCTTTCACATGCTTCGCTCCAAGGGTTGGGCGCCTGTGATGTGTTCAGTCCCAGAATTATTATAGTTATCTTCTTTGTGTGTGTGTGTGTTCTGTGAGTGAGTTTGACCAAAGCGGTGCAATCATCCTCTCTAACAAATGGTAGCTGGTAGCTTGTAGGTGGGCATTTTCAGCCTGTGGTAGCTGCAGCAACCTCACTTTTCCCTGTTGATGATTACTAATCTCAGATCTATTGTAAATGTCTCTCTCTCTGTCTCTGTTTCTTTGCAGTATGGAGCAACAGAAGAACCACATAGGGTGTAAGTCGGTATGGGAGCAGCGCACTACTCAGCTGAGAAGACAGACCCTGGTGAACAGCAGAGAGGTGCTTTACAATGAGTTGGACCCTGAAGACCGCTGGAAGGTGAGAAGAAATGAAGGAGAAAGAGATGCTTGGTCAAAGAGGATGGATTTATGTATCCATTATCAGCTGATTTTTTTTTTTAGCATCGGCCGATATTGCATAATCTAACGTTCATGTTACGTGAATAATTAAAACACAAATAATTTAATAACACTGTTAAATGTCATCTTAACACTGTTAAATCTTATCATATCAACAAAAATACTGATATTGATGGTTTTTAAGATGTTTCCTAATAATAATATAAACAGTGATCACAGTTTAAAGGTTCACTGCAAAAAAAAAAAAAAAAATATATATATATATATATATATATATATATATATATATATATATATATATATATATATATATATAATAATACAAATAAATGTTGAAGAATGTTGGTAAGCAATTAGTTTCTGGTTCCTATTGACTTTCATAGTTTTATTATATATATTTTTATTTCATACTTGGAAGTCACTGGGGACCAGCAACTAATGTACTGTACCAAACAAGAAAGAAGGTCATACAGCTTTAATATTTAGGTTAATATTTGTCTTGAAATAAGTTCATCTCTTGTTTGATTGACAAGTGTGTGGACTTTTGTTGTGTTTTTATCATGCCACTAGGTCGCGTACTCCCGTCATATTCGTCCTGATATGAAGACTCACCTGGACCGGCCGTTGGTCGTGGACCCTCAGGAGAACCGCAATAACAATACCAACAAAACCCGTCCAGGTGACGGCCAGCCCCGGCGCACTCATCAGCTCCTGCACAAACAGCCCAGCTTCAATGAAGGGGAGAGTGGAGGATCTGGGCCCTGGACAGCATTGGAGAGGGGCGACTCCACTGGATCTCGTCGGAGTCTTTTAGGCTCTGAGAACCATGGGGAGGGTAGAGAGTGTCATCGTAGACATCAGCATAGCGAGCGCTGCAGCCAGGCCCGCCAACATCGTAAAGCCGCAGAGGATGAGGGAGAGGGAGAGGGCGGAGGGAGGAGACACAGGAGTAAGGGCAGGGAAAGAGGACCTGAAACGCAAGAGCGGAAACATAAGCATCATCGCCATGAGGGCGAAGGAAGAAAAGAGAGAGGGGTCCGTCACCGTACAAGGAAGTAAGTTTAGTCAAATGATTTTCTTTTTTTTTTCTTTTTTATACTATGCACTTAGTGGACACATTGCATTCACATATTTTGCAGTGCCTAACCTGACACACAGTTTAAAAATGTAGTGAGCAGGTAAAAAAAACTTAATTTCACTGCCCTGCATCTCACACTTTTTAAATGGAAACATTTGTACATTTGTAATTAATTATGTCTATTTATAATGTTTAGTTATTTACACTACTGCTCAAATATTTTGGGTCAGTAATATTTTAAGGAATTAATAATACTTTTTTTCAGCAATGATACATTCAAATGATAAAAAGTTTTTTTTTCTTTTGAACTTTCTATTCATTATCCAAATCTAATACAAAATAGAATAAAGATTTTTTTTATTTCAGCTTCTGTTTTCCACTGTTTCAAACTTTGATAATAAGAAATGTTCCTTGCATATTTGAATGATTTCTGAATGATCGTGTGACACTGAAGACTGGAGCATTGACTGCTAAACTTCTTATCTTGCTGTCTTCTTTCTCCAGGGATGGTCATGGAAGTGGTCTCACTCTCTCCACCACCCGTCCCATTCAGAAGACTCTGTCCAGGCAGGACAGTCAGTACAGTGAGGACCTGGACAATGCCATGAACAACAAGCTCGCCACCCAGCCACCTAGGAACTCCACCCCTCATGATAGTCTGCTCAATCTGGCCAACAGTGCCCATACTGCCGGCCTGACACACACTGGCACTGAGAGCAACCTCATTCCCACCAACCCTTCTTCGACCCCTGCTAATGTTACCAGCACTGGTCACCTGGGCATGAACCCTGACTACACTGCCGTGGACATCCCCCCGATGTTCCCCTCCAGTAACGCCGTCTTACAGGGTGAGAGAAAGAGCTGAAAAGAACAACTGACCTTTTTTATTTATTTTGTTAATCATCTGTCTTACTATGGTGTTTCCCTTCCTCATGTCTCCACAGTCAATAGGAATGCAAACACTGAGCCCCTGCCCAAGAAGGAGGACACAAAGGCTGATGATGATGATGATGAGAAAGATGATGGGGGGCCTAAACCCATGCCACCCTACACCTCAATGTTCATTCTGACTACCACCAACCCGTGAGTGAAGTCCTGGCACTGTGACTCTGCAATTGGGCAATATTCAAAATAGCTTTTTTAAAACATTAATAATGGTGCACATTAACCCTCTCCTCCAACTACCATAAGTAATAATAATAATGACCACTTTTCAAAGTAAAGTCAATTCCATTGGATAAGTTCATTTCTGTCGTACTTATTACCTACTTGAATATCCTGTTTCATTCAAAAGTTTTCAAAAGTAAAATAGGGTTCACTCTTTTACGTCGACATTTAACAAAACTGACTGAAGTCACCTGGTTTCACCTCTTAAATGAAATTAAATGAGCTTTCTTTCAAAAGATGTTGTTGTTGCTGTTTTTGTTATTAACAGGTCTTTTTTTATGAACTTGCATTATAGATTCCGGAGGCTGTGCCACTATATCGTCACGCTCCGATATTTTGAGATGTGTATTCTGCTGGTCATTGCAATGAGCAGTATTTCCCTGGCCGCTGAAGACCCTGTCTGGCCCGAATCTCCCCGCAACAATGTGAGACAGTCCCGCATCTCAACATCCTCTCTTTATGTCAATTTTTGATGATTTTGGCTCACATTTAACAACAACCCTCCATTTCTCAACAAATTAGAATATGGTGACATGCCAATCAGCTAATCAACTAAAAACACCTGCAAAGGTTTCCTGAGCCTTCAAAATGGTCTCTCAGTTTGGTTCATTAGGCTACACAATCATGGGAAAGACTGCTGATCTGACAGTTGTCCAGTTGTCCAGAAGACAATCACTGACACCCATTTCTCTTGTTAAGCCACTCCTGAACCACAGACAACGTCAGAGTCGTCTTACCTGGACTAAGGAGTAGAAGAATTGGACTGTTCCCCAGTGGTCCAAAGTCCTCTTTTCAGATGAGATCAAGTTTTGTATTTCATTTGGAAACCAAGGTCCTAGCTTCTGGTGGAAGGGTGTAGAAGCTGATTTAAGTCCAGTGTTAAGTTTCCACAGTCTGTGATGATTTGTGGTGCAATGTCTTCTGCTGGTGTTGGTCTATTGTGTTTTTTTGAAAACCAAAGTCACTGCACCCATTTACCAAGACATTTTGTAGCACTTCATGCTTCCTTCTGCTGACCAGCTTTTTGAAGATGCTGGTTTCATTTTCCAGCAGGATTTGGCACCTGCCCACACTGCCAAAGGCACCAAAAGTTGGGTAAATGTCCATTGTGTTGGTGTGCTTGACTGGCCAGCAAACTCACCAGATCTGAACCCCAGAGAGAATCTATGGGTTATTGTCAAGAAGAAAATTAGAAACAAGAGACCAAAATATGCAGATGAGCTGAAGGCCACTGTCAAAGAAACCTGGGCTTCCAGACCATCTCAGCAGTGCCACAAACTGATCACCTCCATGCCACACCGGATTGAGGCAGTAAATACAGCAAAAGGAGCCCCTACCAAGTATTGAGTACATGTACAACAAATTAACATACTTTCCAGAAGGCCAACAATTCACTTTTTAAGTGGTCTTATGAAGTATTCTAATTTGTTGAAATTTGTTGAATTGGTGGGTTTTTGTAAAATGTGAGCCAACATCATCACAATTAAAAGAAGACTTAAACTACTTCAGTCTGTGAGCACTGAATTTATTTAATACACGAGTCTGACAATTTGAGTTGAATTACTGAAATAAATGAACTTTTCCCACTACATTCTAATTTATTAAGATACACTTGTAATTTACTAGTTCACTTCTCCATCATTTTCATCTCTTTAGTTATTATTCTTTGTATTACTCTTGTCTTATTGATTTGTCATAAAGGGCTTCATTTTATTGCTAACACTGTGTTGCTCATTTGTGTTTTCAGGTCCTGCGGTACTTTGACTATGTGTTCACGGGTGTGTTCACCTTTGAGATGCTCATTAAGGTACTTACCTGTCCTGCACATCTGTCTGGGCTAGGATGGTCTGTGATTCACTCATAAACACATTATATGTATATTGTACAGAGTTGTTTCATGCAATAATATGAAGTAGGGCTGCACGATAATGGTTAAACTGATAATCACAATTATTTTGATTAAAATTATAAGCACGATTATTAATAACGATTATTTATTATTATTATTATTCAACAGGGAAATGCATTCCTGGAAAATCATTAAAAAATTATTATAAAACAATATCTGTGATCTATAAATCCTATTCTTTTGAACTTTCTTTTCATTAAAGATTCCAGAAAAAATATATTGCTCTGTGTAATTTTAAGCAGCACGACTGTTTTAATAATAATAACAAATGGTTCTTGAACAGCAAATCCGCAGATTTTAATGATTTCTATTTCTATAGAAATTAATTACATTTTGCAATACATTTAAATAGAAAACAGTTATTTTAATTTGTAATAACATTTCACAATATTAATGTTTTACTGTATTTTTGATCAAATTAACTATGCCTTGGTTAGCAGAAGAGACTCCATCAAAAACTTAAACATCTCACTGACCCCAAACTTCTGAATAGCAGTACACTTACTAAATATTTCTCTCTCTGTTTTAGATGGTAGATTTAGGTCTTGTCCTGCATCAAGGCTCATATTTCCGTGACTTGTGGAACATCCTGGACTTTATAGTGGTTAGTGGTGCCCTGGTGGCGTTCGCCTTCACGTAAGTGTCATCAAGGCCCCAGCGCTCATGCATCACTCCTCTCTCCTCTCCTGTTTGCTGCCTCTCCTCGTCCTGTCCCGTCTTGCTCCCTACAGGTCAAACGCCTGTGCAGTCAGCACAGCTCTCTGCCACCCTGGAGCGCCAGCCTGCTACCCTTAAAACCCAGCTCTCTCTCTCTCTTTCATTTCTCTCTCACCATTGCTCTGCCTTCTCTGCATTTGCATTTGCCATATCTTTACCCTGTCTTTTCCTCTCCTTATCCTTCCTCACATTAAGCCCCAGTTTGGTCATTTCTTACTGAATATCCCCACCCTGCCCCACCATGCCTACATTTTGCCCAATGCCTACCCTATGGGCACGCTTGGGCCCATTTCCATGAGGGTGATGACCCTACCTGGGCACCTGTAACCCTTTAGTGCCCAGGAATCTCTGGAGCATCCAGCCACACTCACCTCAGGTATTTGTGCACTCCATTGTTACGCATTCACAGCTGGAGCCAAACATGAGGAAAACAGACAATAAGAAGAAATAAACAAGAGAGCAAGGGCAAAACATTTAAGGGACCTTATGCTACAGTTTTGTAGCATTGATAGTCAATTTATAATTAGTTGAAACTATTTTAATTTTTTTTTTAGGGTTTACAGTTGGGTCCAGTGTAGCACATTTTTTTGTCACAGTCCATGCAGAAATTAGCTGTTTAAACTCTTAAGATCACACTGAAATGATCAGGAATCTTGTTAAACAAACTGCTATCAATAGAGGCAGGAACAACAAAGAAGGGATGTATGATTGGCAATCAGGATAGCTGACAAGATGAATAAAGCTGTTCCAGGTCGTGTATCTGATCGCAGCGGAAGCATACAGCCCAGCAACTGGACTGAGGGAGAGGTCAGAAAGGTGCATCTGTTAATATGAAACTGTAAAAAAAAATGCATGCAAAAGGCTCTTTTCCAGACTTAGTAAAGAGCATGAGAACAGATTCTGGGAATCGACATGTCAGATGACCCGAATGAAAGCATGAATCTGGATGCTTTGAAAGAGTAATATAATATGGTTCTGTCTGTGTGTTTGTGTACATCCTCCTCAGTCCCTGAACAACTGTAAATGTGATTGCACACAAAGGATTCTCCACAAAAAGGTCCACATGCAATGCAGTTCCAGACCGGTTTGGTCCTTTAGGTGGACATACACAAAAACACATAACATGAACCATGCATACGCAATGTAAATGGCTGCCAGATAGAAAAAAATCATATTAATAAAGTCCTGTTCACACAAGTCTGACAAATTAAATGTGAAAGTGCAAAATACCTGCAAATAATTCTGCACTACATAGGTGTTCATGCGGAGTCTGATGCCGAAATTCCCATTCTCATTTAATGTGGGTTTTTTTGGCATCTGAACACTAAAAATTTGAATACAGTATTTCAGACTTTGTGTGAAGTAGTTTATGGAGATGTATTTTGTTTTAAAAAAGGGCATGAAGCAGTAGAAACAATAACATATAAAGAAAAAATACAAATTGCTTGATGGGACAAACAGAGCTAGCAAACTGCATTGATTATTTTTCCCAGCATGACTTTCTTAAAGAAATCATTTTCTTTGTTTTTCCCTTACCACCAATCCCACCCAATCTCACTTCCGTTTGCACCCACATCTTTAGCTCCTGCATGAAATACGTTTCTTATTAGGTGATATATAAAGAGGTTCATTTGGATGTGTCTGCCTGTCCTAAAAAAACTCTAGTCTCTCCTATCATGGCTAGATTCTCCAGTAGTCCTTTCTTTCTCTCCACACAGCGATAGTGCGCTCAGAACGGCAGGCGCTCTGGGGTGACTGGTGCTCCCTGGCTGTGAGCGTGGGAACAGTTCCCATATCTCTGCTATCTTTCTCAGTCTGTTTTTAACCTTTCAGTCAATTTCAGGGAGTGACTCATATCTGTGTATCTGTGCATGTTTATTTAGTATTTTGTGTACAGAGTCCAAAATTAGCACTTGCAGAGCATCGGATGCAAGTAAAGTGTAAAGGTGTAAATGACCCATACTGGAAAATGTAATTTGATGACCACCGCAGAAAATAATGCATGGTTGAAATTACAAAGTATGTAAAAGAACAATAAAAAAACCAATTCTTTTTTTTTGGGGGGGGGGGGGGGGGGGACTCAAATGTTACTGAAGAGCAATAAAAGCCTACATTTATGATCGGTTATTTCTTCTCAATTTGGTGTAGCAAAGGGTTAATTTTGGACCCTGTTTGTGTACATGTATTTTTGTATTTGTATCTTAATTGTTTCAAGTGTTCACACTAGATTAGGTGTCCACATATAAAACAAACTAGGAGCTCTGCCATTATTTTGTGATTGTGATTCTCTGTCTCATATTGATATTTCTCCTGCTTCAAAACCCCCATTCTTTCCCTGTGCCCTTTTTTTCTGTGTCTGTGTGTTTTGTGTCTTTGTATGTGTCTCTGGCTCTGTCTGTCTCTGTCTTCCTGTCTCTGATCATCTCAACACCTACAGTGCAGGAGGCGGTGGGGAAGGAGAGGGGTAATGTCTCTTTCTTTCTCCCTTTCCCCTCTGTTTGCTCTTGTTGCCTGTCCTTCTCATCACACGCCTGTCCTCTCCTTCTGTAGACCGATCTGTCTGTCTGATTGTCCGTTCAAACGTCCCTCACACATAGGACACAAGCCAAGGGCAAAGCCATGTCATTCTTTAGCCAGCTGCAGTTACTCAATCTTACAGCTAATCATCTCTTGGTACTTTCTGCAGTATGTGGACACCTAAATGTGTTAACATACGTGTTTGTGTCTATGTGTACACTTGTGTCTCTTTGTTTTCGTGTCGGCCTTCGAATACGATTTCTCTAACATTTTCCTATAATTGTGGTATGACTGATATACATATACATATACAAAATGTAATAGATTAGACCAATACACTTGCAGAGTGATTTCATAGCGCCATAAAGAGACATGTCATCTGTAGTTCTATATACAGATCACCTTTACAGAGCTGCCCATGTAAAGCAGCGAAACAAGACTACACAGAATACATTAGAACCTCTTAGGCATGGATAGGGTCTTTGCCCAGAAAGATAACACCATAATGGGATTACAGACAATCAAACTGCTCACCTCCTAGAAGGACACTGTCCAATTGAGATGTGTATCACCATTTTGATGAACGCAAGATCCAATTAGGCTAGTCTATTTATTGCGGCAAAAAGTCGGCTGAGAGAGAAAGCGAGAAAGAGAGAAAGAGAGAAAGAGAGAGAGAAACTGCATAGCTGCAAAGTTCAAAGAAACAGATGCCAGCATGCACTTCCCCGTGCTGCCATATAGAGTCAGAAAGCTGCATAACAAATACATAACATATGTATTAAAACATAGTGAATCAGTTGGCTATTTGCTTCTATTCTTTACAATTCTAGAAACGATAAAACGAGACTCAATTTTTTAATTAAACAATAATAAGAAAACTATATCATATATTCATATTCATATTATATTCATATTCATATAATATATTCATAATAATTATTAATAATAATAATTGTCAGAATTATTCATTCACATGCCAAGAAGCAGAGTTCAGTCATATTTACCATTAGGCTGGTCTTGGTTTGGTATCACTTGATGTGATAATATATAAATGTTTGATCACCGGTGTGCATTAAAACAGCTTTGAATTCAGCTCATCCAATCAGAAATGAGTCTTAACTATCTGTTCATATTGGTGATGACGTATTCTTGGTGGGACAGTTAATATACAAAGGTCTTTGCTTTAACGTCTCATCCCTGCTTACTACACACCATTCAACAGGTGTACTCTACTTTTACTAATAGGGTTGATTGACAAAAAAGACACTTTGGAATAGGACTTTGGAAATACAGCAGGTTTGAGTGAGTTAGTGGCAAAGACAATTAAGTTTTTAGTGATGGACTCGATCCAGGTCCTCTCTAGAGAATAAAAAGACATGACTGAGACTAACTTTTCTCATGCCTTAGAGGGATGTTTGTTGAGAAGATCTGTATGTGTTTAGGCCACACAGCTGTCCACATTTCCTGGTTTGTACCCGTAAACTGCTTGAGATGACAGACTTGAACCTGCATCTTTTTTGCTGAGCACTTGATTTGGACTTAATAAGTTGGGGTGAATCTATCTTGAGAAATCTGCTCTTTATTATTTTTCATATAGTTTTTGCAATTAAAGTAGCATGTAGAATAAATCTGTATCAATTTCAGACTTCAGCAGAGCTTCGGGTCTCCATTGCTCTGATGGTGAAGTGCTTATGGTCATATGACAGTGCCATGTGACATACTATCATATGCCATGTGACAGTATGAGCTCTAAAGCACTAGATCATGGTCATGATGAACAAGAAGGCATGGCAACTAACTCCAGAAGCTGTCACCATAGCCATGAAGTCACATACAATATGCCAATGCATGTTTACTACTCAAATAGATTTAGATATGTGTGAAAGTGTGCATATGTGTACAATAGCTAGTCTCAGCTCATTATGGCATGCCTACAGACCACCCACAGTCTGTTCACTGACCACCTGATGCATATTGTACACTACAAAAGGCAAGTTCAGACTTGATAGACTACATTTAATGAAACTTCCAGGAGTGAGTTTAGGTGGACTGATTCGGTCTAGACAAACAGTTTTAAGAACAAAGAGGAATGGTTCCGGTTATTTTTCCAGTTGGGCCCGCCGGTGGAAAAGTGTCTGATGTCAGTAATTTGCAGGAGTTGGCGGGCTCTAAAGAGTTCTTTGGTGCATTTTACTTCTTTCCCAAGATTTATCAGAATCACTGGCAATGTAGTCTTTCACAAGAAATTCTGCTGTTAGATGTGATTAATTTACAAAATACAGTTAAATACTGTGGGCTTCAACATAATAATGCAGCAGAATAATGCAAAGGTTTTGAGGATTAGTTTTTTTATTTCTGGAACCTGTCTGCTGCACTCCATTTTGGTAAAATGTATTTTTTTTTAAACCCGCCCTTAAGCATAACATAAAAACAAAAGGGACTGTGGTTGATCACGTTACATGTCAGTCAGGCGGTCACTTCCTGCCTAATAGAATAAGCTGCAAGTAGGACCAGACATTTGGTCGCAAGTCAAAAGTCTGGCTATATAAGGCTAAATGTTCTGCTGACGTAGCTTATGTATTGTTTAGAGTTTTGTAAATGATGTAAATTGGTAAGTGAACACAGATGTATGAGTCTGTGGATGCACAAAGTGTAACAGTTCACAAGCTTGCATCCTTATTTCTCTCTTTACTGTATATGTCTCATATTAATGTATTTCTTCCTTCAAACTCCCTTTCTCCCCCGTGTCCTGTGTGTGTGAATGTGTGTCTGATTCCTCTCTCATCTCTTCAACTGCTCACACCTACAGCGGAGGCAGCGGGTAATGTCTCTCTCTCTCTCTCTCTCTCTCTCTTTCTCTCTCTCTTTCTCTCTCTTTTGCTCTTAATGCTTGTCCTGGCAATTACACAGCTTTCCTCTCATTCTTTTTGGGATTTGTCTCAATCTCTGTCTGCAAGTCACCCATCTCTTCTATCACTCTGTCTCTGTTTCTGTGTAAACCACCTGTAGATGATCATTCAGTCCACGTAGTCCTGATAGCGGGGTTTGAGAGGTCCCTCACCTCTGCATCCGTCACTCTGACAGCGCTTCTCTGATGGATGCTTGTTTATGCTTGACAGTGTGTAACCACATCTGCTGAGGGGGCAGGATTCGGCACGGGACTGGAAATCTAGAGCGCTGCCCTCTGTCCTTAACACAGATAGAAGAGGAGAAGAGAGGACAGGGAAGACAGCAGAGATGCAAAATATATAAAGAGAGAGATAAATATACATCTATATTTCATACAGTGAGGTCCAAAAGTGTGAGAATGTTTTTCTTTTTTTTTTCTTTTTTTTTTTTGGAGGGGGGTAGACAAATTTTATATAAAGAGAATTCACCTAAAATAAATAAATGTTTGCTTTGCATGTGGAACAGAACCACATTTAAGGCGTCATTCCTTCATGAAAGAAGCAGCGGTATCCAATTCATGAGTGCATCAGTATTAGTTAATGAATATTAATCATTTGTTAGCCTAACAAACAATGTATTTTTACTGCATTTACTCATTTTTTTATTTGCTTATATATACTACCATTCAAATGTTTAAAGAAGTTAATAGTTTTATTCTGCTTGGATGCATTAAACTGATTAAATGTGACAGCTTAAAAAAAAATACAATATTTCACAGTATTATGTTTTTACTGTATGTTATAAAATAAATGCTTGATGAGCGTAAGAGACTGCTTCCAAAAACATTTCTATTCAACCTTAAAAGCTTAAATTTTTTTATTCATTTTGAAAACAAAATAAAAATCCCTTTTAGACCCCACTGTATGTGATTCTAAGGGGTGGGGGGAAGCATCATTACATAAATTTGTTTGTAGTGATATAAATCAGTGTACAACCACACATTCGCACACTTTAGTCTTCAATGTACAACTTTTGCATTTGGCTTACTGGTCACTAGCTGCACATCTGCCGTGCAACAGCTGTACACACATCTGGTGGATGGCTGTGCTTGGGTACCACAAGAGCAATGAGCAAATTGTGATAATGTATGCCAGAAAGTCTTCAGATTGACTAGGTTCAGGGTGACACGGTTCCTCACACTACAAAGCCAGGGCTGATTGGTAGAAGCTCCTTCTCTCTGGAGTGACTGGATGTGTGTTTCCAGGTTCTTTTTTTTTTTATGTTGTGTTTGCTAACGGACAACCCCACAAACATGAAAGAAAGAGGTTTGGCTGGGCATTCTGCAGCAGGGATGCCTGAATCTGCTCTGTATGTTTCATGCTGTCGTCATGGCATTGTAATGAAACCAGCCAGTGTTCCTTTGGATCAGAGGTACAGTGGTGGTTCCAGCATGAGCTAAGACAGTACAATGGATATTACATCCACTGAGCTAGTTTTCAGTACAGCATGAGCCACACCGACGAGCCTGTCTGAGAGTGTGTGTTGTGAGGTTGACTGTGTGTATTTTAGTATGTGTCTATCCTAAGTGCTGTGAAATGGGATTGATTGTCTGTCTACAACATGCTACATTCTCAGTGATGAGACACAGATGAGATCCCTGAATGCCTGGGAGTAAATGTGTGGATGTAGCAGGCATGTTTCATGGTTTTAAAAGCCTGAGCTACTAACTCACCCCTAAATTTTGTGTGTGCAAGAGCAATTACCCATGTAGCCTAATGCTTCCTGCCAGTTCACTTTCTTACTCACTGGTGTTTGTGTGTGTGTGTTTGTGTATTTGCAGAGGAAGCAGCAAGGGGAAAGACATCAGTACTATCAAGTCCCTGCGTGTGCTCAGAGTACTTCGGCCTCTGAAAACCATCAAGCGTCTGCCAAAGCTGAAGGTACCTCTGTGTTTGGCTGTTTTTGTTCCTCCTTGTGCTGAGTTTTGCTTGTTTAGAGAGGATGGTTGTTTTTTCACTACATATATTTTCTGTTTCGGGTTGTGTTTGACAAAATTATTTTATTCATTTATTTATTTTGTCTGGTTTTCAGACCTTCTTTCACTTTGTGTATTTATTTGCATCACTTACTGATGTATCTTTCTTTGGCTGTGTTTCGTACATTAAAGTGTTTCTTTTTTTGCATTTGTTTATTAATTTCAGTTTTTATCTTTTTTTATTTTTTTAATAGAGTTAATCTATTTTTGTATATTTTGATGCCGTTTTTCAAAACTATTTTGATGCTGTTTTATCTAAGGGTTGTTTTTCATTTTCTTTTGTCTCTTGTCTCTGGCTTTTTTATTTTATTATTATTTTTGTGTGTGTGTGTTTTTTATTTGTTTTTGGTTTGTTTAGTTTGTTCGATTAGTTTGCTATAATTCTATTCCCGTTTTTATGATCATTTATTAGTTTTATTTAAATGTGTTTGTACAGTTTTGATGCTTTTTTGTCATATCTGTCAGTCTATAATTAAATTTCTGTCGTTCTGTTTCTGTGTTGTTTTTTTTCAAACTGCTTTTTTATTGTTTTATTGCTGCATTTTAGGGTATTTCATTTATTTATTTTATTTTTTCAGTTGGCTAATTCAGTTTCTATGCATATTTAACAGCCTTATTCAGTTATTTTCAGTATTTTAGCATTTTGAAGATATGTTGGTTTGTGTTTTATCTTATAAGGCTGAGTTTGTGTTCTGTTTTCAGGTTGCATTTGAATCTGTCTCTTCACCGTTTTGTCTATTTTCAGGCTGTCTTTGACTGTGTGGTGAACTCTCTGAAGAATGTGTTGAACATCCTCATTGTCTACATGCTGTTCATGTTCATCTTTGCTGTGGTGGCTGTGCAGCTCTTCAAAGGCCGTTTCTTTTACTGTACCGATGAATCCAAAGAGCTTGAGCGTGACTGCAGGTGAGACAAAACACACACACACACACACAAACACACTGATAAACAGACACATTGGCATGTTATTCTAAAAGCATTTTGTTGTTAGGGGCGAGTATCTTGTCTATGAAAGAGATAATGAAGTGCGGGCGCAGAAGCGGGAATGGAAGAAATACGATTTCCACTACGACAATGTGCTCTGGGCCCTTCTCACCCTCTTCACCGTTTCTACTGGAGAGGGGTGGCCACAGTATGTATACATCTCAATACCTAACCTAGTTTCCAGTGTATGTATCCAATGCTTTAAGCCAATGGTGAAGTTGCTTCTGTTTTCTAATGTATTGTTTTCATTACAAATTACAATTTGATTAAAGTTGAAGTTGTTTTCCATGGCATATCTAAGGACTTGCTACAGTTACCTAAAAGATTTGCCATTATTATCAATGTCTCATATTTTTGCCACTCTCCAGGGTGCTGAAACATTCAGTGGATGCGACCTACGAGAATCAGGGCCCGAGTCCAGGTTACCGGATGGAAATGTCCATTTTTTACGTGGTGTACTTCGTGGTCTTCCCTTTCTTCTTCGTCAACATCTTCGTGGCTCTTATCATCATTACTTTCCAGGAGCAAGGAGACAAAATGATGGAGGATTATAGCCTGGAAAAGAATGAGGTGAAGGACTTATCAAATGGCTGGTTTTTAAGCTAAGTTATCAGTCTAGCTCTTTCTTTATGCATAGCGCTGGCATTGGTCTCATTTATATGGTGTATTATCCATGTTCTGTTTTCAGAGAGCCTGCATAGACTTCGCCATCAATGCTAAACCGCTCACGCGCCACATGCCTCAGAACAAACAAACGTTCCAGTACCGCATGTGGGAGTTTGTGGTGTCTCCTCCGTTTGAATACACCATCATGGCTTTGATCGCCCTCAACACCATTGTCCTTATGATGAAGGTGTGGCAGTATTTCACTTTAGTACTTTAGTAATCTGGCTTTATATATTTTGAGAACCAGACTTCCAGTGTATAGTAAAATTGCTTTCAAAAGATTGTGATGGTGCAAACTATCAATTTGGGGTTTATAGTGTCTAGCATTGTTAGTTAACCAGCACATTGGGCAAATAAACTAAACAATTTTCATTACCGATGTTTTTTGTTTTGTTTTGTTTTTTTGCAGTCCAGTTACCAAGATTTGAGACCTTTCTATATACGGTTTAATACAGTTTAAATATGTTGCGTTTGTTTAGTATGATGGAGCATCAGATACCTATGAAGCTGTGTTAGCCAACCTGAACATGGTGTTCACCTCACTTTTCTCCATGGAGTGCATATTGAAGATCATTGCCTTCGGAGTGCTGGTGAGTCCACAGTACAGTCTTCTCATGTTTAAGTGTGTGTGCGAAAAGGTCTCATTTTGAGAGACGCAATTACACAAATGTACATACAGAAATCACATTGTATTATTGAAACCCAGCATTGCATAAGCAGATCTATGAACAGATCAAGCGTGAGAAAGAGATCAAAGAGGTTCTGGTCTGAAGCGTTGGGACATGGAAGCACAGGATACGAAGGAAATAGTTATAGTCAGCTCAGCGTCATGCTAGTAAGAGACGCACATGAAGATAGTGAGCTAGAGGGCACACTGAAGTGTTTAAGAGTGGAAGATGGAAAAAGAAGGACAGATTTTGAGCGGAATTAAGATGACTGGTATGGTGAGTGGTTGATGGAAAGACACACACACACACACACACACACTGCCCCTGTTCCCTTGCAGCTGGTGTACTGAATGGGCCTAATGCACTGTTTTCCTGCAGGCAGTCACTTGGCAGCTCACAAAAAGGCCGTCATGTTCAGGATCTGGGCCACTAGTCTTCTAGGCATCTACCCCTTTCGTACAAGGAGAGCAAAACTCAGTGAAGGAATAAGGGATAGATGGGGAAAGGAGATGGTTCATTAGCACCAGAGAGTGAAAATTAATTGTTTGCTTCTTTTTATGTCGGCGAGTCACTGAGTGTGTGTGTGTGCTAAGCGCAATCCTCCTTAAGCCCAACTGACAAATGCATCTATGTGTTTTTACCACAGAACTACTTCAAAGACGCCTGGAACATCTTCGACTGTGTGACTGTACTTGGCAGCATCACTGATATTTTAGTCACAGAGCTAGGGGTAAGTGTGTAGCAGAAGGGCTGCCATCTGTGAGTGCGTGTTTGTTTGTGTATCCTGTCTGTACGCGTGTGTATATTTCCGTATGTGATTGAGAGACTCTCAGCAGGATCTTCTCTTGCTCACTGAGGTGTAAGGAACTCCTAAAAGTCTTATATAATCGTCCCAGTTGGTGTGTGAGGCAGATCAGTGAGCCAGTGGTGCTCAGTGGTGACGGGGGTCTGTTCCTCTTCCAGCTTTGTCATTTATCCCCGAGCCAGATTAAAGTGACCTACCAGTAAAAACAATGTTCTCAAATGCTAACATGTATTCAAAATGCAGCAAACTAAAGTGGTCATCTCTAAAAATTGGTAAAACATGTTAGTGTTTGTGTATATGTCTTTTATTTTTCTTGGTTTCACAGCAGATCATCAGCATGTATATATAAAACATCAGAAATATAATTTTTTTTATGTAATTATTTTAATTTTTTTATCTATTATTTATTTGAAATAACATTTTTTATGTATTTATCTTGATATTTATTTATTTTGAAATGTTTTATTTTATGTGGTTATTTTTTAAATTGATTTTTAATTTTTTTATTTATATTTTTAAATGGCAGTAGGCCATAGGTTATACTATCTACGACAGGCTGCATTAGTGGAAAGGGACATTTACATTCTAGAGAGCATTTTATTTGGCGTACATTACAGTCATCTATATTTTGTTTCATTTCACCAGCAAAGAAAAACTGTGAATTTAAATTTTTTATGTAATCTACTCTTTATCAGTTTTTAGGATTGCACGAGCATATTGATGACCTTTTAACAGACATGTGATGTGAAATACTTTACGATATGGTGTGGTTTTTGGTGTTGTTGTTTTGTTTTGAATCCCATAAGCCCCAGTCCTGTTCCTGGAGATCCATCTGAAGAGTTTAGTTTCATTAAAATTATCTGATCTCCAGTTACATGACTGACAAATATATGTATTGATAAAAGCTTTTCAAACTGCATTGAATGCATATGAAAAGGGCATCATTTAAAAGAATTAAAGGTTTTTTTGTTATAATCAACCTTTATTTGATTGAAAGGTTTGTTGATATGATTAATGATAATTCATGTCTTGTTTTATCTTTGTTTTACATGCTTTCTTTAAACTCTTCTTTATGGCGGCTTTGCTCTCTGATGACTCCATCCAATCAAAATGCACTATGAATCTCATGTGTATATCCATGACCTGACCTGAACAATCACAATGGTTGTTTAAACAACCTCCAAAAATACTGCTATAAACCATGCTTCTGCAACATCTACATGTAGATGGTTTGTAATTTTTTTTTTTGTAGTAATGCATCTAATGGATCTGTTTCCCTGTTGCTGATGATAATATAATGATGCATGTGCTCGAGTCATGATGACCTTTCACCCCTGCTTGCCTAACAGTATGACAAAACCCTTCTCAGTTGAGGTGTTGTTGATCCGAAGCACACAGTGTAAACTTGGGTGCATCTCCGCAGGTTTCCTGAATGCATGCTTTGCTTTTTTTGCTGACAGGGAACGCTAGTTATTATTGTTTCTGACACTCTTCATACTGAAGATGCATTCAAATACATCAACACACACATAGATGTAAGCGTACGGAAGACATTTTACTTATGAATTTAAATTACATAACGATGAGATGGAGTTAAATCTACAGTGATCTCATATTCTATTTTTGTTTCCCTGTATTTCTGTGCTGCTTAAAGGACAATAAACAATCAGTTTCTTCCCCTCAGTTTCTGATGCGTTTAATAAAAGTGAAGAAAAAAAAATACAAAATACAAAATACACAACTTTCCCACAGCTGACCTGTGAAATGTGTCCTTTAACCCAGCACATGTTCCTTGTCTTTGCTAGTGTCCTCTGTTGGTCATTGTAAGCTATTAGTGTGGCTGGCATGACTCCACGTGAATCTACAGATCAGTGCATTTGGTTGACTGAAGCAAGAAGTTAGGGTCTGTGCACTCCCTTTCCCTAATGAGGACTCTTTTAAAATATTTTATTTTATTATATAATTATATTATTTTTTTGTATGAGTTGCTGCCTTCTCCCTTTATCTTTGTCTTTGCCCCTTTTTCACAATTGGATATGCTGAGCCTGTTCAGTCTTGTTGTTTTTTTGTTTTTTGTTTCTCCTTTCTCCTGGTTTCTATCTTTCTATCCTTCCGTCCTTTATCATTTTTACAGAATTTGAAAAGAAAACAAATGTTTTCGACTGACATCATTTGCTGTCTCTCTCTGTCTGCCCCTTCTCTATTTCTGTCTACTGCTTCCTTTCTGTCTCTGTAGAACAACTTCATAAATCTGAGTTTTCTAAGGCTCTTCAGAGCTGCTCGTCTCATTAAGTTGCTCAGGCAGGGTGAGACCATACGCATCCTGCTCTGGACCTTCGTTCAGTCTTTCAAGGTAAAATCTGTTTTTACTTAAGCATGCTGTTGAGCAAACAAAAAAAGTGTTTTTTTTTTTTTTATTATTAATCTTTCAAATAATCCAATCATAATCGATAACATTGCAGACTGAATTACTTGAGCTGTGTATTGTCATTTCCTTTTTATTTAAATATAATTATAGCTTTTATTAATATTTTGAATGAGCTTTTATTTTTATATTTTCAGTTTTCATTTCAATTTTAGCTTTTTAGTCATTTTATTATGTACTTTTGTAAGTTTTCTTACATTTTTACATTATTGTTTAGGTTTTGTTTTTATATTATTTTTAGTTCTAATTAAGTTTTATTAAATTTTCTTCCAGTTAGTTATTTTACCCCTTAACTCAAAAAGTTAAATGCCAAACTAAAATTGTTTTATCAAATTTTTTTTTTCTATTATATTTAAAAGGTGTTTTAATAGTTTTAGATTTAGTTTGAGTTAACACTGATAACCTTGGAGCTGTGTGAGCTGAAACTGAGGCATAAATTCATTAAATCTAAACAAATCATTATACATGAGGAATCAGATAAGGTGCAAAGACACTTATGCTATGTGCTAGTGAGACATTTTTTATGTACCACGTGACTTGCATAAAACACGAACAATGAATAAATAAAGCTATCAAGAATTCATAACTTATTTTTCTATGTAGTCATTGTTTTTTTTAGGGGTTAATTCAGCTTAATTGGGGACCCCCCCCCCCCATTCATCTCAAAAAGTGTCCTAATATCCTATCATTTTGACAATACGCTGCACATTTCTCCTCAAACTGCAAGGTAGCAGGTTTTCACACACATTTAATTGCTGGCTAATTTTGACTTATCTGCTTTGCTTAGGCTCTGCCGTATGTGTGCTTACTCATCGCCATGCTGTTCTTCATCTACGCCATCATTGGCATGCAGGTGAGTATGTGAGAGAGAGTGTGTGGGAGACTGCACAGGACATACTGAGAATAAGTAAATGGCTAGATTCGAAGGTAGTGGGCAATGAGATTGTGGGCTTATGCTGGGGTGGGTTTTGTGTTTCCCAGCTGTTTGGGAACATTGCGATTGAGGAGGATGGTGAGAGCGCCATAAACCAGCACAACAACTTCAGGACTTTTTTCCAGGCCCTAATGCTGCTCTTCAGGTTTGTGTGTGAATCACAGACGGGCTCTATTGAATGTTGTGTGTGGGTTACGAACACTTTATAACCGTAGTTCAACACTGTGTGTTTGTAGGAGTGCTACAGGTGAGGCATGGCATGAAATCATGCTGTCATGTCTGGGAAAGAAGCAGTGTGATTCTCACTTCGGTAACGTGGAGCCAGAATGTGGGAGCGAGTTTGCCTATCTCTACTTTGTCTCCTTCATCTTCCTCTGTTCCTTTCTGGTGAGAACACAAGCACTGTTGTTGTTACTACCGTTGTACTCCATTTATAGTGAGTACATTTCATCCACAGCTTTTTGGAATATCCCTACTATTTTACAAAACATCTTATGCAGAGCTTGCATCAAATAGAAATGACAAGATCTCCGACTGTTGAGCAGCAGTTTCCATTTCTTTAGTGGGCGTTATATTATAATGAAATGGAATCTGGAATTTATCATTTTGATGTTTTGCTGACTGGTCGCCACATTTGTCGTCAGTGGTGAAAAGTGACTCAAACACGCAACATACTTCTCTATTGCTTTTCCATCTGTTCCAGCGAAACAGCAAAACAAAACTGTGTTCCTACTACTGATTATATCCACTGACGTAAAGCTGCAAATTCGGTCTTACTGTATGTATTGTGTTATGTAGTTATATTATATATGGCTGGGCATTGTTCAAACCAAAACCAACAGGTCACAACATGACATCCATGATTGTACTGTTTTAATATTGCTTAAAAGTGAAGAAATAACATGGTCTAGTGTACATTTGGTGTGTAATCTCGACTTGTCAGCCTGTAATTTACATGTGTGTAGATGCTGAATCTGTTCGTGGCTGTGATCATGGATAATTTCGAGTACCTGACACGTGACTCCTCTATCCTGGGACCCCATCACCTGGACGAGTATGTGAGAATCTGGGCAGAGTATGATCCAGCTGCTTGGTGAGTCCATGTGCACTTGCACACATGAACACATAACCTCTTTCAATGTTTTATTTTATACTAATCTTGTATATTACACACTACTGGTAAAAAGTACTAAATAACTTGAAGTTATAAATTAAATTAGCTTATAATTGTATTTTTTATTGTATTTCTTAAATTATTAATACACGTTGAATAGAAGCCATTAGATTGTGAATAACATGTTTCTTGATAATTAATCGAAAGTTCAGACCACGCAATCTTTTAACATGCAGAATTGGATGTAACAGACCCTAAATTTTTGAATATCTTTGGCCTCTAAATTTGCAAAACACTTTTTGGTCTCAAGTGCTTTAAATGTGTTTACCTATACATTTTCACACCTGTAAATTTAGCATCTGTCCTATATAACAGCACACAATGGCTCTCTCTTATGTGTTCAACTGGAATGCTTAGTTTTTGAAATCGGTGTAGAGCTGGCCTCTGGCACAGTCTTTAAAGTACAGAGCCTGGCTTTATTGTACCCTACCTCGGACCAAACAGGGAGGAGAATACCACAGCACCAGCTGAGAGAAAGGGATAATGGATTTGAGCTTCTCAGCTCTGCTAAAATCCATCAATCCCCCCAAACCCTCCTACATGCCCTTCTGTGAGTCCCAGTCCTCCCACTCTGGAATACGGCATACTGCAAGCCAAACTTACTGTGCCAGCCCCCTCCCTTCTACTGAACACGCTAAGTTTCCTGGTATCTGCATTCCAGTGCCTGTCACCCTAATGTTGTAAGTTAGACAGTAATGTAGGCGGGCAACCGAGAGTTAATCAGATATTCAGAGAAGAATAGGAAAGACTGAATCTTAACATGCAAACAGGATTAAAGCCTTTTTACCAGTGGAAATTATGCTGAAAAGATGGAGGAGAGAGAGTTTTTCAGAGAGTCTTCATTCTGAATGGCAGAAGCAATCAGACAAGAAAGAAAGCAAAAAGGAAAGGGGACGAAAAAAAGAAAGAAGAGAAATTAAATAGAACGAGAAGCAAGAAAAGAAAAGATGATGTAAAAAGGGAAAAAGGGAAAAGAAGGAAGCAAGATTGAAAGGAAAAGTGAATAGAAGTTAAAGTTAAAGGGAGAAAGAGAGGAAAGAAGGAAAGAAGGGCATGAGAAAGGGGGAGAGGAATGAAGGAAAACAAAGAATGAAATGAAAGGAGGAAGGAAGGAGGAAGAAGGTGGGAAGGAAAAGAGAAAGTAAGAATGTAAGGTGAAGAGAATGTAAGATGAAGGAGAGCAAAAGGAATGCAGAAAAACTAAGTAAAGAAAACGAATGATGAAAGGAAGGAAACATCAAAGAAAGACATGACGTTTGAAGGGAATAGAAGGACGTAAAGAAAAAGGAAGGAAGGGGAAAATAAAATAGAAGGTAAAGGAAGGAAGGAATATAACTGACAGAAGGAAAAGAGGAAGCAAGTGAGGAAAACAAAAAGAAGGAAGCTAGAAATTATGATTAAGAGAATTAAATGGTATATGAGATGTAAGGACGGAAGGAAAAGAAAGAAAGGAGGAAGGAATGGAGGGAAATTAAGGAATGTGAAGTAGAAGAGAAAGGAAAAAAATAATGAAGAGGTGAGGGATTAAATCTAAATTGCAAGCGAGGAAAACAGAAAAGAAGAAAAAAGGGAATATGAAAAAGAGGAAGGAAGGAAGAAAGGACAAATAAGCAAGGTTAAGATAGAAAAGTAAAGAACAGAGCAAACTGAAAAATGGAAGGAAGTAAGGAAAGAAAAAAACAAGAAGTGAAGTAGAACAGACTTTTTTACGGCACAAATGGGTGACGAGCAAATAAGAAAATGTGTGTGTGATTCTGTGCTTTTCTTCCTGTTCTTGTGCTCTTCTTCCTGCCGATGTCTCTGTTCTGAGTTGTGTTCTCTAACTTCCCTGTATTCTTCTTACAGCGGGCGCATTCATTATAAGGATATGTACAGTTTATTGCGAGTTATCGACCCCCCTCTGGGCTTAGGCAAGAAATGTCCTCATAGGGTGGCCTGCAAGGTTTGACTTCCACTTAAAAACTAATATCACCTGCTAGCATCCAGAATGCAATGAATGTCGCTTACCTCCTCTTCTTTTTCTTTTCAACAATGTTTTTGTACTCTCACCATTTCTACTTGCATTCAACATGATATGACAATGAGAATGTGCAGGACAATGCCGACACTTACAGGGGCATGAACTAGTGCACTTGCGTGTATGGAACAAGCAAACGAGAAAACAACTTAAGTGAAAGACCAACAAACAAACAAACAAAAAAAACGAAACGAATCAGCCATCTTTGATGTTTTTGTTTTGCTTGCTGTTGAGGCACGGCTAGGCCTAGCTGGTATGGTAGCGTGCATTGTTCTGGGTGGAGGGGGACAGAAACTGCATTGACATTAAACTTCATTACCAGCAGCGGGACTTTATGCCTGTTCTGAAGCCCGCATGCTCTTCTATGCAACCAGCCACATGCATAGAACGCCGTTTTAGCACTCAGACGTTGAGCACCCACCTTCCACCACCCCCTCCCCTTACCTACAAATGAACAACATTAGTCCTATGGCAGCCTAGTTTACCAAAACCGCTCCTTTTGTCCAGGCCAATAACCTTCTTTTTGTTCTGTTCTGTTCTGTTCTCCTCCCCTTCCACTTCCCCATCTCCTTCCTGATCCCTTCTTTTTTTATTTACTCCTTTTCTTTCTCTCTCTCTCTCTCTCTCTCTCTCTCTCTCTCTCTCTCCCATGCACATTTCATTTGGTTTTTGTTTTGTTTCGGTTGCCCAGTGGCAGAATCAGTTTCAGGGATATGTATGAGATGCTCAGGCACATGTCTCCTCCGTTAGGCCTGGGGAAGAAGTGCCCTGCACGGGTTGCCTACAAGGTAGAGGGCCTCCGAGTGGCCAGCGCTGTGTCTGTACTTTTGGTGTTTTCTCTTTATTTTCTTTCGTTCTTTTCCTCCTTCGTTGTCTGACGGAGGGCGCTATTGTGATTCTGGTGGCAGGGCCGGGTTCGAGGCTGTTAGATTGAGGCGGGCCCATCCACAGGGAAGCGGGAACGGACAAACCTTCTCAGCACTTTTGCACCGTATGAAAACATACACAGACACAAAACCACTAGCGCACACTTTCATAGCTTTCAATAAAACTTCAAAGGATGAAACGTAAAAGTCTCAGATTTTTATCAATACATTAAAGCACAATGCTTATGCTTTAATGTACAGCAGTGACCAATCAGTGAATTTCAGATCTGAGATGCAGTATGATACTAAACACAAAAAATGTGTCTCAAATGATGCACTACACACTATGCACTTATACTAGGCACTATGTCCTCTTATATAAGGTTAATTTGCAATCCAGCTTCGGAGGCTGGTTGTCCTTCCATCTTTGCTATGTTAAAAAAGAGGCGACAGTTAAGTGCATGAATTGTCCAACATTCCACATTTCGTTATTTCGGTTAAGTAAGTGCATCATGTGGGTATTTGAAATGCACCTCTTTTTGAAATTATCAGTGTGAACACACTACTACAAAATGGCATAGAATAGTGCATACGTACGCAAATTGGGACGCATGTAAACACATACACATACACATGCATAATTTATATTCTAATCGTCATAAACACACACGCTCAAAAACACCCCCAAATGTGCGTGTGCAGCAGTGGTAGGAAGGCCTGAAGGGCTTTAGTCCTCCGAGTCCCTCAGCTCTGTGGATGCCGCTCTCTTAGGGACCCTTTCCTCTTGGGACCAGCTCTCTGTCTCTCTCTTTTCGCTTACACACAGATAAGCACACATTCACACACATATGCAACAACACACATATAATCATTGGGTAGCGTTATGGCACTACAACGGAACAAATCTCGTTTTACAACTCTTTTGCACAAATAAGCCTTTTCCCACTTCTCTTTCTTCTGTCAATGCAGTTCTAATCTGTTTCCAGCCCCTCCTCTTTACATTCTGCCAATCATCTGCATGCCCCACCTTCCAGGCCACTGGCCCCTCCCACACAATACTCCCTTAGCTTTTTCTCTCTATCTCCTTCTCTCTGTCTGTCTGTCTGCAAACCTACACTGACATTTCACACTTCTGTCAGTGAACGACAGCTTATAATATGCAGGAAAGGAGATCTGCGCCCTTTATGAGTCCTCTGCAAGTCTGGGATCTCCTTTCGCTTACCTTTGCCCCGCCCCCTTCATTTTTCTCTGTCCCATTTGAACTCTCATTTCATAAAATATTATGCTTCATAGAGTGTTCGCTGATCTCCACCAACATAAACGTGTGGTGGCAGACCAACAATCTCTGTGTATTCAATCAGACAGGTCACTTACCGTCTAATGGGAACTCTGTTGCCCCCAACCTCAGTGGAATCTTACCATGACCATTGCATTCACCCTCTTTCTCTCTGTCAAACATTAGGGCCCATAATAGAGGATCGCCTGTAGAGAATGTGACCAGCCTGTGGTAGAGCTTTCTATTCTTACATTTCCTCTAGCTTTATCTTTCGCTTCATTCTCCTTCGCCCTTGGACTTTCGTGAAGCTTTTGGGCTCTCTTTAAATTTGGTGTCACTGTCTCTGTCCTGTCTCTTTCATCATTACCATCTCAACCATCCAAACTCGTCCTGTAAAAGTTATCAGTCCTAAACCAATTCCTGCTCCGGTACTCCTCTCTGGCAGCCCACTGCTTTTCTCTTTTTCATCCGTAGCATTAAAGTATTACCCTTCCACAGCAGGTAGCCGAATCCTCACTCTTAGCTCATCCTCTTCACAACAACAACTCACAAGCCATTCCCTTTTCTTGTTCTTTTTTTTTTTTTTTTACTGAAGAATGCTGCTCTAACCTAAACCAATAGCTTGCACCCATCTTTTTTTTTTTTTTGCATTGAGAGACCAGAGAATCTGGATCGAGCTCTTGTTTTATCCAGTAGTCCATCTATGATTGATTCTCAATGACAGCAACCACTACTAAACCTAAATGAATGAGCTGAAATGAAACAACTAGATGATGCTTTCAGTTTTGGCTGCTCTGGTGCTTGTCCTGTGATGCATGTTACTGCATGATGCATGCTGGGAAATGGGGTAGTGAGGGTGGAGGGTGAGTGTTTCTACTGGGATGGAGCGGGACGGGGAGACATTGGGTAACGTGGGTGATTGCATTGCAGAGGGTGTCGTGGTAATGTAAGGATTGAGGTAATATTGAACTCTGTGCAATGCAATTCTGTGTTTAAGTATAATCTTTCCCCAGATCAGAACAGGATGAATTATGCTTTAAAACACTGACATTTATGTAATGGTGTTTTAATTTATTACTTCATCAGCTGGTCTGAGTTAAATATGTGAACCTCCTCCTGGAAAAGCCCTTTGACTGACATCTCAGATGCTGATATGAAAACAAGATGCAACATACAAAACAAGATAACCATAGATATGCATCTGATTTGTAGCATATGCAGTCTCAGTTTCATGGAAATCTGAATGAGTGGTTTTTGACTGGTTTTGCTTCAGGACCCAGAACAAAGCTAACAACAAAATCCTTTAAAACAAGCATTTACCTTTATTTACTTATTATCTTATCCTTGTTGAAATTAAAATTGCATATGCAATTTGATTTGTTTAACCTTAGTGACACAGTTTTGTTCATGATTTTTGAGAGTGAGGTCATGTCACCACCTGTCGTTGTTGGCATCTTGCTAATTTGGTGAAGATTTCAAAACAGCAATTTGCAGAAAATAAAATGCTGTTTGATTAAACATCATTTGAGGTCAATAACAAAAGAAAATAATTTCCTTCTCACTTTTAAAAGTGGATAAGCCTATTTATTTTGGCTTTATCTGATTGTAAGCAATTGTTTTTGTATTACATGCATTAAGCATATATGTTTGTTCTCTGAGAACAGACCTGCAGCCCCTTTTTGGGTTGTCACCAACCAGTTAAGAGCTATTAATCACTCTCGTCTTTAGCCATGATTACCACACCAGAACAGCTCTAAATTAATTCTTGCACTGAGTATCAAAGGTCACAGAGCTAATCCTGAAAATCCCTCCTTCCCTTCCCCTCCCATTTCCTCTCACATACCAAAAGCACACCCTTCCATGGAGGTTCAAAGCACACATATATTTCAGTAGCACTGCTCTAACTGGTCCTGATTGGCTCTTCACAGAGACTGTTGAGGATGGACCTGCCAGTTGCCGATGACAACACAGTGCACTTTAATTCCACCCTTATGGCCTTAATCCGAACTGCTCTGGACATCAAGATCGCCAAGGGTGGGGAAGGTTTGGCACCCCTTTTTTCTTTCTTCCCTCATTCATTCCTGTTGTTTGAACAGATGATATATTTGCCTATAGCTGTTCCTATAGCCGTTTAAGTACTGTGGAGATTCACATCTAGTCTAAACTTGGAAAGTCAAACCTCAAAAAAAACAAAAAACAAAAAAAAAAACCTTTTGGGACCCCACTTTAATATAATGACTCTATGAGATTTTGTGCACAGTACTTCTACATAAGATTTGATAATACGTTGTTCAAACATTAACAAAATTGGTGTGTACAGTATGTGTTTTTGTGGAAAGATGTTTGCATATATGTGTGTGTACCTGTTGCTATGTAAATAGGAGGTGTAGATAAGCACCAGATGGATGCTGAACTAAGGAAGGAGATGATGGCGATATGGCCCAATCTATCTCAGAAGAATCTGGACCTTCTGGTGACACCCCACAAGTGTAAGTTACCCAGGAGGTTGGTGTGTTCACAATGTCTCTCTTTTACCACCCGAGGACAGCTTCTCTCAACCAGCCCACTCACTGCTCTGCACCCCCTGATGGTCCAGGCCTGCTCCCTTAGTTTCATTTTAGGCCCTTATAGATATATATACCACACAGATTCAGACTGCAGACTGATCACAGAAGAAGAAATTCACTGAGAATGAATCGTAGACACTGAAAGTGATGCAGAAAGTTATTCCAATAATGGCACTAACATCGCTGATTGCAGTTTGCAAAGGGCAAATGTATAAATAGATGAGAGAATAAAAAAAGATAAAATAAAAAAATAAAAAAGGGAAATTTCTTTAACAAAAATTGTTGACACACACAGTACTGTCTCCTCGTTAATTAACAGGCTATTAAAAAGGAGTACCAAACTAGTTTTTGTTAATACAGTTAAGTTGGTATGAGCCACAACAGTCATTTAAACATATACAAAATAACACAAAGTGAAAATAACATGGTGTTTTTGGGTTATGGAAACAACAGTTATCATGGTGAATACACAATACTAACAGTAGTTTGTTGTCGTATGCACGGCTAGAAAAATATGCTGTACTAGCATAATGAAAAAAATGTACACAAAATACACATACCCTAATGTGGACATAAATACTGAATTACTTTGTGCTTACTTTGTTCTATAGTGCAGTAAAAAAAACCTTGAAATCTGTTTTACAAGCACATGTGTTGCCTTTAGCTTTAGCTCCTTCCCTCCCTTTACTTACAACTCCATATTTGCACACAAACATGTTAACAAAGATATTTTAAGACAGTCTATGTTTAAGTGCTACAAAAGACATTGATAACACACGTTTGTGTATGTCCAGCTCACTATGCCTGAGACCAGGGGGTGCCTTACTATAGATCAACCCTCTATAGATGTCTTTTCACTACAGGGTTATGAGATTCCTGACAAGATGTACGTAAAACAGTATTATTTAATAAAAAAATAAATAAAATAGGCCTTATAAAATAAATAAATAATGCACCACTGATATGCAACCAAATGAAATGTATGTGCTGATCGTATGAGATTTGCTTCAAACTAGCATGTCTAATGCTAGCTAGATGCTACAAATAAAGCATGAGATAATGAGGTGGCATTACTGTCACACATTAGGCAATAAAGCTTTTGGCAAAGTCATAATGCTAGTAATATGAGAGTATGTTTTAGACGAGTTTGCAGCAAGCATGTAGTAATTTAGAACTGTATTGTTTGATGCTAATTTTTTATTTTCATTGTTCTATGCAGATCCTTTACAGAGGTGGTGACCATGGCTTTAAATACCACTAAGCATGGCATGTAAACCTAGTCTGAAGTTACTCTTAGTAACTTCTCCATGTGGACTCGGTTCCATAAAAAAAGCTAAGATTTATGCTGTAGATTGCTGACAGTTCCTGCAATACCTTTGCACTTAAAACAGTAGAAACAGAGTATTTCAAATATTGATCATAAAAATTAAGTGTGTAAAAAGTTTTAGCCATTTTAATCAGTCTGCTTGTGAAAAGACCATTGGCTCTGTGTACGTGTCGATTTGACACTTTCTTTGTTTGTGCATGTGAGTTTGTGCGTCTGCGTTTGTCTTGTGCACGTCCCGTCCTCACCCCCATCCTCCTTGCTCAGGGTCCATCTCACCTTGTCTAATTGTGCAGGTTAACTTGTCCTTTTTTCAGCAGCGACAGACTTGACAGTGGGAAAGATTTATGCTGCCATGATGATCATGGAGTACTATCGGCAAAGTAAAGCCAAACGGACACAGGCTATCCACGATGAACAGGTATGCTGTCTTCCTCTCACCCTGCAATCACAATCTCAGCCCACAATGAGCTATGGCAGTCTTAAGTTGTGCTAAATGCACATTTTCACCATCGACTCTGAAATGTAAACACACTTGTATCTTAAATAGTGAGCCAGTTACATGCCAGTGGATGTGCTGATGTTGTTTAAAGAACATTCTCAGTGAGAAGCTATTGAGAAATTATTGTGTGCTGACAAGCAATTATGTCTGTGGTTGTTGGTAAACCTACAGAAGTGTTGGCAACACACAGGAGGAGTAGAACCTCATTGATGAAGCAACCAGACCAATTCAGTATGCACCTTCCATTTGAGTTTTGTACACTCCCCAGATATGTGAACTGCCCCTCAGGCTCTGCAATTAGTTTTTTTGCCATGAAACGTGTAGGCCAAGATGGGAAGCTTCTCACTCAAAATGCTCAAGAGATGTTACCAATTCCGATGCAGATTTGTCTAGCAATGCGACATCATCTGCGTAGTCTAGGTCAGTGAAATCATGTTCTGGCAACTTAACTCCATTCTGTGATGCTATTCACTTAATGATACAATCCATGGCTCTGCAGAAAAGTGCTGGGGCCAGAACACAGCCCTGCCTAACTCAGGAGGTAGTTGTAAGCACCTTGGAGAGTGAGCCGTTAAAGTGATAGTTCACCCAAAAATGACAATTTGATGTTTATCTGCTTACCCCCAGGGCATCCAAGATGTAGGTGACTTTGTTTCTTCAGTAGAACACAAACAGAGATTTTAAACTCAAAAGTCTGTCAGTTCTATAATGTAAATGGATGGGAGTCACGGCTAAAACATACAATAAAAATAAAAAATGTAATTTAACGTGATGATTCATTGATGTGTAAAGACACAAAACGATCGGTCTGTGCAAGAAACTGAACAGTATTTATATCAGGGTCTCATTACCTCCGATTCAAGAAATGTCCGAACTGTCTTCTATCTCTCAAATTGACCATTGACACTATATCTGCAATCTCAATTGTCACCTACATCTTGGATACCCTGGGGGTAAGCAGATAAACATCAAATGTTAATTTTTTGGGTGAACTATCCCTTTAACCCTCAATTTGCCAGTAGTTCCCGAATGAAGGTCCTTAGTGTAATTTCTGCACTTTTAGTTTCACCAAATGGAAATTGTGTACAAATGGCTGCTTCAAACTTTGTCAACTGCTATTGGGCAGACAAAAAGGCAGTCCCACACCAAACTCAGTTTATGTGCCCTCAAATTTTTATATTTAAACAATACATACCTCTTTCCTCCAATGATGTTTCTTCTGGAGCATGTTGTGTGTATTGGTGTGAGGGCGGGGCAAAAATCCCTACACCCCAGCAACCTCTCAATCATGTTAGATCACAGCAATTAGCAAACGACAACAATCCAATTAATTCTAGATGGACAAAATCAAGTCCTGCCATACATTTTTCATCTCTCATGTTTCTCTTGGATGTACATTACAATATGAGAAGAAAGTCCATCACAATTTTTGTTTTACTTTAGGCTCGGACAAGTATAATGTTTTTACATTGATAAAATTACGCACATCACCTTTAAGCTCTGTCAGGATTTAAAAACTCAGGCCTCTTTCTGCACTGAATGCTGAATGCACAGTGTAGTTGCTGTAAAAACAACTATAAATGCTAAATGTATTTAATGAAGGAAGGCCACAACTCATCTTTCTTACAAAATTGGACCTACAATCAATATCTAAGGATTTAAATCACATCGGTGACTTTTAAATCACATGGATGATATTTGTGGCATCCTTCCAGGAAGTGAAAGGAAACAGAGTAAACCTGGGAAGTCATGTAAGTGGCTGCCCCCTTAAAAGGTTTTTACAATCTGTAAAGTATTGCATTGCATGATTACTCTCTTCCACATAAACCTCTAGTTAATAATTCATTGACAAACTTATTGACTGAGTGGCTAAGTTCCTCATTTTATGAAGTCACTTGGAGTGGGTGGTTTAATATTTCAGTATGTCTGATGGGTTGTTTTAAGTATGTCTTCCAGCTGAATCACAGAACAGTGTGTGTCCTGCTGTAATTAAATCGCAGTGGTTCAATAACTATTGATTATTAGCCATTACTTTGGTTATGGTTGCAGAAAGAGTATACAAAATCATTGTTTCAGTTATTTATTATTTTAGCAGTCAAACACAAAATACACTTCAGTTTCTTCAGCGGTTTATATGATGATGTGATTTATATGATTTATTGTGTGTTATTATATGATTAATTTTATTTTATTTTTATGTACATGTGTTTTCATTGATGATGAATATTAGTATGAATAATAGAATGTAATGCAACATGGGCCTTATCTACATTTTATACTGTGTTGTTCTTGTGTGATCCACAACTATACATCCACATGAAGTCAAACACAGTTTTGTAGACATGGGGCTGGCATGTACAATCTTAGTGCTAATCGTGAGGTTTCAAGTGGATGTAGCAGTTTTGGCAGATATCACTGAACTTGCTAAGCTTTTTTTCTCATACAGTGTCCTGAGTGACTCATCCATTAGATAGTATTAAGTACAAACTCGATCTGTGCATGTTGTTCACGGATGATTCCTTTTCTTTTATCAGCTCTCATTGTTTTATCAACTATTAATTCCTCTCATCAGATTTTAATATGAAACCTGACTTTACATACTACATGCATTACATGCTTTATTGTTTGAATACACAAAAAAATGGCTGTAAAGAGAAACAAAGTATTATAAGCTTATTTTTTTAATAGTAGTTGTTTGATCTATATTCATTCAAATCAAAAGTTTGGGTGGTACATTATCAAAAGGCTTGCCCCTATTTTATTAAATAGCCTATTGGTTGTAATCACATCACAGCTATGATATGTGACTTTCTACTCATTTTGGTGATGCTATCTAGGGGAAGGACATTCTAATTTTATAAAATATTTGATTGGACAAAAAATCTCTGTAGTACAGGATGAGACATCAAGATTTTTTATCTGTTTTCGCAGAAAAGGCATTTGAAATGTTTAGAGTCAGTATGATTTTTGCAAATGTTTTTGAAATACTTCAAATGACGTAAAAGTAAATGTAATATTGTGAAATATTTTGTATGTTAAATAACCGTATTCAATTTTAATACTTTTAAAAAGCTATGTATTCCTGTGAAGACAATGTTGCATTTTCAGCATAATTACTCCAGTCGTCAGTGTCACATGATGCGTCAGAAATCCTTCTAATATGCTGATTTGGTCATCAATAATTTTTTTTATTATTACTATCAATGTTAAAAACGGATTAGTATTTTTTGTCAAAACCATGATTTATTTTATTTTTTCCAGGATTCTTTGATTAATAGAAAGTTCAAAAGAAAACCATTTGAAATATAAATCTTTCATAATATTATAAATGTCTTTACTGACACTTTTGATGTATTCAATGTTTCTTTGCTGAATAAAAATATAAATTAAATATAAAAAAGTATATATTAAATCTTACTGACCCTAAACTTTTGAAAGATCTGCTAAAAGTTAATTTTGTCTCTGTTTAGGTATACACTATATCATACAGATGAGCTCCTAGCTAACAAACAGCCCACTGTCTACTGTCTACTGAATGATATTATGATCTATCACCACTCTTTAGCAGCCAGTTGATTACAGATACTGTTCATTTACTGGGACAGTGAAAGTAAATGAATGCTCAGCATGTTACCATCGGCACATTTCAGGCAAAACAACTCAAAGGATACCCATTTACCCATAATTCTCCTGGAATGCCTCCTGACTGACCGCTACTGGATTCCCTCCCCATTCGCACATGGGATGCTCTGCATCCCATATTTTTTCCCCAACCCCATTTTCCCATCGGCTTGCCTGATACCAGCTGTAGGCCATGTTGTATCTTACACAGAATCGAACGCCATTAATGTTTCAGCGTCTGGAGCCACCATCTCCAAGCCAGGATGTGGGACAGGGACTCACTGGCCTTCCTGAAACACAACAACAACCTGTAAATCATCTGTGAGTAGCATCCTCTCCATTCCCTCCCTAGTCTCTATCCCAATGTTAAAGAATATAGTATAATTTTCATAGTTAATGACATGATGAAAAAAATATAATATGTTAATATATTATAATATAATATATATATATGCCCAAATAACAAATGTTATCTGGGCCACTGTGCACCATTTTCCCTGTCGCTGGCTCTAGACATCTAATGAGAAAGATCATCTAAACCACAATGAGTGACAAACCAGAGCCTTGAGCCCTTCACGGAGTGTAGAGAGTTTGTAATCTGACTAAACATGGGTGTCTTGTCAGGCCTGTTGATGACAGGATCCCGGAGAGCCAATCATGGGTGACGGCACGAGCCCAAGAGATGTCTCAGAAAGCAGGAAGCTGGAGTCCTGAAGGCCAAAACCCAGACAACACTGCAGATAACTGCAGACAATCTCAGGTACACAGAGCCTCATTTACAATATTCGGTGAGGGTACCTATGTAAATGCTTAATTATATGAAAATGACTTAAGGGTAGTGTGAAAAAAATTTGTAAAAAAATAAAGTGTGGGAAATGAGAGCCATTTTTTTGTTACTTTATGAATTCCCCAGCAGTATATAACTTCCTCACAGCATGATTATATTTGTTAGAGTTCAGAACGTTTTTGTAGTGTCAAACCATTGGACGTCTCACTGGATCAATAATGTTTTCTCTGCCTTAATAAGACAGTAAATCAGATATTCACAGTCTTTTGTGGAGGGTGTCCATTCGAGCGGTGTGTTTTCATAACCCTGAATGGCTGGTCTGTCTATCCTTCATCCATGTGCATCTCATTGGCAGACAGCAACAAAGCCCCTTCTCTGTTGCTGAGTAAAGACTGAATTCGGTGGACTATCGTCCACACTGTCTTATTCTCTTTCTTATATTTTCCTTCAGTCTGTGTGTCCTTCTGTTACTGTTTATATTCTTTTAATATCTCTCACATGTCTGCCTTGTATGGTGAAGCTCATGTCATTGAATATATGCATCCATATTTGGCTGTCTGGGAAGGATGTTTAAACCCTTCTGCAGTCTTGAGCGCCATTATACTGTCAGGAAGTGAGACACTCCTACCCAGCTCAACTATTCATTAAATTCATGTCAGGAACAGCAGTCACTTTTATTCAAAGCTTATCAATAAGAAAGACAGCCTAAGTGATTCATAAGAAGTAGGAAACAAAAGAAAACCTGCAAAACACCGTTCTAAAATTGATTAGAAAAAGTCAAACCTTACTGAGCAGATGAAAGTGAGAAACGGTACGATAATATTGCTCATTGAGTATATATATCTTTTTTTTTGGGGGGGGGGGGGGCAAGAGCCTATAGCTTATAGACATAGTTCACAAAAAAAAAATTACAACTGAAAAATTAAAAACACCATCAATGTCAATCAAGGCTCATTTGATTTCCTTTTTTTTTTCTCTATGAAACATAGTGAAATTTTGAAGAATATCCAGAGCGCTCAACATAATGACAGAGAATTGAAGACTGGGGTTGTTAGTCTCCAAAATGACAAAAAAACAAAACAAATACAGGGTCCATACAATTTGTGCCCTATATTTATTTATTTTTATTAGTATTTTTGTGTGTGTGTGGGGGGGGGGGGTAGTTAAGTTTGGGAATATTTCTATTCAAAATAGTGATTCCTCGATTTATAAAAAATTAAATCGTGACAAAAATTTAATTTGAATTAATCATTAAATTGGAAAAATCGCCCAGACCTTTGAGTGTCTATGCATTTGAAGCTGGTTCACAGTAGATCCTGTTCATGATCTAAGAGAGAGAGAGAGAGTAGTTTCTAATACCATCATCTCCTGATCTTCTCTCAGTTATCCGGTTATTAAAGTCCTGCATGTATTTATCCAGCCAGTGTTAATTTTGACAGCGAATTCGGATTTAGTCTTAGTCTTAGTCTTTTGAATAACACACCATTTAGTTTTAGTCACATTTTAGTCATCTGAAATGTTTTAGTCTTAGTCTAGTTTTAGTCGACTAAATATCATAAGAGTTTTAGTCTTAGTCTAGTCTTAAGTCTTTTAGTCTTAGTCTAGTTTTTTTTTTTAGTAGAACAAAGTCAACTTAGTTGACTTGACTAAATGTTTCCATCAGTCTGTTATGGAATGGTATTTATAAAATAAACATAAGGCCTGCTCTCAATGAAAAATATACATGCTCTCTGAAAAAGATATGCATTCGTCCTGAATGATATGCAATGCATATGACATTCTTTCAAGATGAAGTACAGTATTATTGAAATAGACAACCACATATATTATATTAGTATTGTTTGTTCATTCAATTTCTTTATTTGTGCTATTTACACAAAGTTTACATTTTTTTTAAGTTTGTTTTTGTTCATTTAAAATAGCACTGCATAGTCTTCACTGTAAAATAAAATACACAATCAAACCAAAATGTATTCAGACACCTTCAACGTTTCTTACAATATCACAGTTTATTTGCCTGTAGTTTAGAAATTGGTAATAAAATATGACAATAACTCAGGATTAAACTGTGTCAGAACAACAAATTCATCTTGATAATGTCGGATGCAATGCTTAATTTGTTTCAGTCTGTGGTGTGAAAAGGTTGCATTAGCAATTAAAGAAAGAAACACTTAAGCAAAACATGGTCAGGTCCCTATTATTTTTATTTTTTAGTCACTAGTAAAACAATATAATCTATTCTATCTGATTTTTGGATTGACTTTGGATAAATTCTTGTTAAAACTACAAAGTAATTAAATCAAGAGCAGTGAGTGATTTACTTTCATTTTCATACATTAAAGACACTGACAGCAGAGCTAGTAAATTAGGCGCGGTCACTTTAAGAGACAAATGCATCCATTATAAAGATACGCATCCGATTTCTTTCCAACTCTTTACTTTCACTGAAGACATAACTACAGACTTTTTCGAACACACTTTCCAAGACGGGTATTTCGACATATTTAGTGTGTATTTGTTGTCGGTACAAAAGCAAGAAGACTTTGAGACGCGTCTCTGCTTGCTCCCTGAACACCAGAACACCGCGCTGCTGAATTGAGCTTTTTCACTTTTCGCTCTTTTTCTTATGTTTATTTAAAATGCGATTTGTATTTGTTCGTTCAGGTGCAGGAGGAGGCAAATGTCCTGAAGGAGAACTCGGTTCAGTGTTGCGCGTAACCATCTGCTCAGTTCAGCGTTCCTGCATCGCGGGGCTGAAGCCAACTTGATGCGTTGAATGCTCGGAGCACGTTATAAAACGTATTCTTAAAATACACATTTCTGTTTTAATAAATGCTCATATTAAAACATAGCATTACACATAAGTAGGTACAAAAATAATCAGTGATACATTTACGACCCCATAAAAATTTGGGTCCAAATGGCATTTCAAAAGGTCGCAGTGTAGTTCCCTGTGTAAACAACTTAACTGTTATGAAAACGTCCTCGAAACTGTGCGAATTTCTGCAAACTCATCTTTGTTCTCTTTTCTGTGTAACTGCTGCTGCGTTTGTTTAGCTGTTGCGCTTGCATTTGCCGCGACTTTTTAAAATGGCTCGGCTGCTTCCATGGCTGCTTCTGCATAGATCAACCTACCCTAAAAGATTCGCTCTGATTGGATCTCTTCTCCATTCGTCCCTCCCATATATTTTCGTCTAATTTTTATTCGTTGACTAAAGTGTCAGTTATATTTCGTCACGTTTTTCGTCATCATATCTGACTTTTTATTTAGTTTTTATTTAGTTTTCGTCCGTGAAAAAGGTTAGTTGACGAATATTTTTCGTCATAGTCTTCGTCAACGAAATTAACACTGTATCCAGCTAACAGCATCAGATCCTACTTTTTGCAAGCCGTTACATATAAAACAGAGGCTAGGGCAGGACTGTCCTGCTACTCTTGCATCTCCCCACAGGGTGAAGGGAGAGATGAAGATGGAGATGTCCTCCTTCCATCCACTGTGCTTAGGCCTGTCTCTCAGGCCCCTGGCATTCGCTCTTGCCTGCTGTCCCTGGGCAGTCATGCATGGTCTCCCTCTGTTTCTGCAGACAGTAGAGATGAGAGAGATGGGGCAGGACGAGTACTCGGACACTGAGCACTATCTGCCGATGGAAGGCCATGGCAGGGCTGCTTCCATGCCTCGACTCCCAGCAGACAACCAAGTGAGCGCCTCATCCTGTCATTCCTTCGTGTTTTCCCCCTTCCTTTTCTTCCACCCCCTTTTCACATCAGTCCTTCCTTTCTTTTTCCTCCAAACATTCCACTTTTCATTCCTGCCTTTGCATTAAACAAATGTGCCCATTGATCAGATAAAGCAAAGAGAACTCATTGTAGCATATGCAATGGATTGATATCCTTTACAGGCAAGCGTGAGGGTGAATTACACAAACGAGTCAATTATGTTAAGACGCTAAGTCGTAACGACACTACATGGCTAAATGGTGCATTAAGTCAAGTATACAGCCAGTGCAATCAAATGAGCTGAAATGTGTAAAATGATATAGCAGCATGAATTACATTTTTCATTAGGGACAGATGTTCAGATGTTTACATACTTTGGGCATGTAGACATAGGGTAATAGTGGAACTGAGTCTCAGGGACGACATACACCACCCCCACACCCCAGCCCCCACGCTGTACATGATTGTTCAAGCGTGAATCAACTGAATGTGATTTTGGAATTGCAAGCACCCAATTGTGATTTTGAGGGAGCCCCATAGCAAATTCAGTGCACAGTGCCCAGAATTCCTAGCAACAGCACTGTGTAGTATATTAATGTTTGGAACAGTGAATAATTCTGAAGAAAAATGTTAGTTTATATAGGATAAGCCTTTTAATGTTGCACAGTGAAAAAACAAATTGGGCCCAGAACAGATCCTTGAGGCACTCCACAAGAAACTAAGCTTGATCAGTCAGTATGAAATAGTTTCATCTGCATGCCATCATAAATATGCATTTTAAGATTATCAGAACGTGTTTGAATATATGTGATGCATTCAAGAATAAATCTTTTCACATTCAAACACAACCTTAATTATAATAATTGTCTAGATAGATGATATCTAGCATTTTACAACATGCTCCCTCCTTATTTATGATGCATATTTAATGCAAGTCTATAGCAGGGTATAATTTAAGTGTATTTATTTATTTATTTATTATTATTTCATGTTTCACACCACTGGCCTTTGAGTAGCTGCCTCCTCCTCATTCATACAGACCCTAATATACTCACTAAAAATCACTGTTCTTGCATTGTCTTTACTATAAAAATATGTTATTTTAAGTAATTAATTACAGCCCAGTATTACTTTGAGTGCTTCCTTTCTATTTTTGTTGTGATTAAGCTTTGGCCAAGTTTTAATTGTGTGTCATTCAGGGTCATAAAGCTCAGTGAAATTTGAGGCTGAAGCAAGCAATAACATGGGAGTTGGTACTGAGATGTGGATTTGTGTGACCATGTGTCTGTGTGCGTTTATGTCTCCCGAGTTTATGTAAGTACAGTACTGTTCAAAGGTTTGAGGTCAGTTAATTTTTTTTTTATGTTTGTTTGTTTAAAGTTTTGATTCAGCTTTATATCACAGGCATAAATAACATTTAAAAATTATAATAGAACTGAAAACAATAATTTTAAATTGTAATAATTTTCACAGTTTTACTAATTTACTGTTTTGGTCAAATAAATGCAGTCTTGATGAACATTAGAGACTTCTTTCAAAAATATTTTAAAAAATCTTGCCGACCCCAAACATTTGAACGATAGTATATGTGTTGTACTTACGCGTAAACCCTTGTACAACCCTCAATGTGTAATAGTGATTTAGATCTATTTTAGAAACAAGAGAGTTTTGTTGGTGTGGTCTCGTGCTATATGTACTGTATGTGTGTGCAGTGTTGTAGTAGTATACCTCTCTATGGCCACTGTGTGTCGTGATCACTGTACTGTTCCTCACTGTATCATTCTGTGTGGTGTACTGTGACGTGTCTCTAACACTGCCTCTGGTCTTCAGTGTGTGTGCTGCTGTGGTAAGTGTCTTTTCTGTCTCCACTGCTTCCGTGTCTAACCAGGTTCTCTATGTCTCTCTTCTCTCTCCTCATTTATATCTTTCTTTTCTTATTTTCCTCCCCTTTTCCTCTCTTTTTTGTCCTACCCATCCTCGTTTACTCCTGCATGAAACCCCATCTCCAACTTTTTCTTCTTTTGAGTACAATCTCTCTTTCTCTCTCCTTGTCTCTCATGCCTGGGGTCACCCACTGTTAATGTGCTTTGTCTTGTGTAAATGCGGCCCTATGTGCTTTCTGTGTGTGTATTTGAATGGACATATTTGTGGTGTGTCTTGTGTTTGTATGGAAATGGCTGTTCAGCAGCCACGGAGGAAAGGACGGCACCGGAGAGATAATCTCACTGTATGTGCAACCTCTCATTCATTATTACTTTCTTTCCATTATCACTCTCTGTTTGACTCTGACTCTAGCATCTGTCTTTCTGTCTCTGGACCATTCTGCGAGTGCAATTATCTGTTATGTGTGTGTGTGTGTGTGTGTGTGTGTGTGTGTGTGTATACGTGTGACTGTGTTTTTGAGCAGAGACATGCAGAGATCTTTTGATGTTCATTGGGTTAAAGGGGGGAAAGAGGGACTGCCTAGAGTGTTTTTATTTGTTATTGAATGTGACCTGTGCTGGCAAAATGAGTCAAAATGAGCAATTTTTCAAAAATGAGTTATATCTGTTACACCCGTTTGAAGTCAGTTTCAAGAATAATCAAGTTAAAGTTTTCTTTAAATCACCTGCAACATTGCATCTTTTTCTCGTAATAATAATTTCTAGATTAATAGTCACAATATAGCTATTTTTTATTTATGTTTGTTAATATAGATATGAACATATGCAAAAAAAAACAGTAGAACAAATATAAGAAAAAAGTGCATTACCTTTTTTAATTTCACGTCTGAACAAAAGCATTTAAGAAAAACAAAATAATCAAATGTAAAAAATTCCTTTTGTGTGTCCATTACAAATAAATTTATTGTTAAAACTACAAAAACAGTTTAATCAAAAGCAGCGAGAGATTCTTTTATTGTTAGATTAACATTAATGAGGGGCCTATATTAAGCCCTATTGTAATACACGGATCTAATATAATGCTACACATCAGATGTTTTTTTTTTTTTCCCAACAGTTCCCTGAATGTTCACTTAAGACATAACAGATTATGTATGCGTCGATACTTAAAATAACCCTATTATGGATTTTTGAAAATTACCTTTCATGTAACACCTTTATGATGACAGTCAGTGTGAGAAACAAATTATTGTTTGGAGCATTGGGATCGCTAGACGAGGGCATAATTAACACATTTTTGTGAAAAATTTTCACCTTTTTTTTCTTTGCAGGTAGCTCAAAATTAGCCCATCCGCATTCCGACTCATTTTGCCATCACGGGTCACATATTATTAATATTTTTATATTAATGAATGTTTAAATGTGTTATTGAGTATACTGGTATATACTTGTACGAATGCAAAATGATGATGGAACAACTACCAGTCCACAGTAAAAAAAAAACAACAACAACAACAACAACAAAAAAATAACTTTCTAAATATTATTTTTTTTTTTTAAATACATATTGTTGCCTTCTATAAAAATTTAAGTAACATTCCCAAACACTGATTATGATAAAAACACACAGTTTTGTAGCACAAATAGTACAAATACCAATAACATTTACTGCACATACTCTTCTTATTATACTTATTTACATAGTGGCTAATGAATCTGAAATCTTACATCTTACTTCCAAGTTGTTGTTGTTTTCTACAGATGAGTAAGTAACTGAAAACCCTTGATTGTATGCAATTCTGCATCCAAGCCTCAAGGTGTCAGTGTTGATAGCGTTTGATAGTGAAAAGGGTCAAATTCAAACATTTATGAGAAGGGCAGGTTCTAATGAGATTATTGAGATTGCACAAGGTCCGATGAAAGCCAGGGGTCCAGGGTTTGTGCCACTGCAAAGCACCCCACTCTGCACGTCCCTCTTCCTGGACCATATATCTGTGCTAACCCACACATCCTCTCTGAAGCCTGGACAGACCTCTCTTTTCTCTCTCTGTTGTGTGCATGACTGTGAGTGATGAAGAGAGAGGTCTGCTGAAGAAATGTGCTTCTCTCAAATGCTGTTCACGGATGAGTATTTTTTTTTGTTTTTATAGATTCAGTCCTGGTGATGCATGCTAGGCACGAACTTTTGCAACTATCTTTCAGTTTCTCTCTCTCTTTTTCTTCTATGCGAATTCTGCATGGTGAATTTCTTTAGTTGTTTGCTGGTATCGGCTGAGTGTGTCCATCAGGTCATACACAATCAAACCAAACCAACTCCCAGACCTACAGAATTAACCCTCAAGTTTTAAGACCCCATTTACACCTGGAATTAACATGTGATTAGGCCAAAATGATCACAAACTGTCAGCATTATAATACAGATGTAAGAAGAGGGCTTGCCTTGTTTTCCAAGAAAATTATCTAAGAATAAGACTTGTTTTAGAAAAATATAAATATACTGTATATATTGGATTATATAAATTTGCAGTTGCTCTTTTTTTTTTTTTTTTTTTTTTTAAGCAGCCTCTTTTGCTCACCAAGGCTGCATTTATTTGATAAAAATGTTAAAGCAGTATTGTGAAATATTACAATTTAAAATAAATATATATTTTTTATTCTTATTTAATATATTGAAAACTGTAAGATATCCTGTGATGGCAAAGCTGGATGTTTAGCATCATTACTCCAGTCGTCAGTGTGACATGATTTTTTATTTTTTTTTAATAGTACTGACCTCAAACATTTGAACATTATTGTAAGTTACAGTGACAAAATCAGAGAGCTTTCCCTCAAATAGGGACATGGGTGGCCTCAGCTGTCCGCTTCTGATGGATCACTAAAGACAGATGTTAATACCAGGAGCAAACAGGGCCGTACATTCACACGACCATTTGCCTGCCATTAAGAAATGCTACGGAAATGAATATCCCTTCTCAAATCTTCTAGACCCATTAATTTCCAATAAACAGAATCCTCTCTCTTCCTTCGCTCCCTTTTCTTTTCTCTGCCTACCTCTTTCTCTCTGTCTCTCCTGTGCCGGCTCTCTCAGCAGACTATCACTGATAACAGTCTGATGAAGCGTTCAGTTTCATCTTTGGGGCATGGGCGTCAAGGCCGCTCAGTGCGGGGTGAGGACTATGCCATGGACAGGGTTATCCCAGAAGAGGGACACAGACATGGGCATCGCCACCGAGACCGCAATCACCGTGCGTCTGAGCGTTCCCTGAGCCGCTACACTGATGCTGACACAGGTCAGACACAAAAACATGTCAAATAATGGTATTGATGGCATTTTCTCTTTTTAAGAGATGGGAGAGCTAATAGTAATGACCTTTTTTCTCTGTCTGGCTGTGGCCCAGCAGGTCTTGGCACTGACCTCAGCACCACCACACAGTCGGGAGACCTGCCATCCACGGAGAGGGACCGGGGCCGGGCCAAAGACCGCAAGCACCACCATCATCACCATCACCACAACGGTTCTCTAGATAAGGAGCACTATGGACATGAGCGAGAACGAGGGGACTATGGCCACAGACAGTCTAGAGAGAGAGACCGCCGCTGGTCCCGCTCACCGAGTGAGGGCAGAGAGTGCCTGACACACAGACAGGTGGGCGATTCCTTCATAATGAACATATCAGACACATTAAAAATCTTTTTTTTAAATCTTTAGTATTGTCCAGTAAAATTATCCAAACACCCATTACAAAAAAAGTTATATTTATTTAGTCAAATTATTTAAAATATTAATCATAGGTATATTGTTCTTAAAGGTACAATTTGTAAGATATTTCCAGTAAAATATCCAAAAAACCTCTAGGCTAGTATTATATATTTTGTCTAGCTGATTACTAACAATATTTCTAATGTTTTCAACTACTTGTAAATCATGAGAAAATTACCATTCTAAACAGTGACAAGGAGCAGTGCAGTCGCCTGTCAGTGACGTTAGTTACCCTTTGTTACCACCTTTACTGACGTAGAAACCACATGACAACAGTGTCATGGACAAATGCGGAAGTAGTGACTAGCGTCCAGCAAACCACTAGCTTGCTTCAAGCAGTTCCTTATTTACTTCTTCTGGCATGTTTAATGGTGGATTGTGTTACTTATTTATGGCACATAAATACTGTTTACCATCTGCCGCTGGTTTATCGTCTGCCGCCGATCTCACTTATGTTTTACTCGACAGGTGAGTTGCTTTGATTCGTATCTTTACAGAAAACATATGCTATTGTAATGGTCAACCAAATTAGTATTATGGGGCATACACAGCAAACGCGGGGCATCGTGTCTCTAGACATGCGCGAGGACGCATCTGATCCATAGTCTGATCGTGTCTTTGCATCGGTTAAATCCGTGATTTATCTTTCCGTCTGATAGATGGCCGTCAGCGGTTGGGTATAAGACAACAAATCCCATCATTCCACGCTCCTCCTTAGCGTCATCAAACCACGCGATTGTTATTGTTTTGTTAGTGCGCCCTCTAGTGGCAGGTCCTACAACCTGTACCTTTAACTTATCAATTTTTTTTTTTGTAATAAACATTAGTCAAACATTGTTAAAGTAGACAAGAAAAGAAAAAAAAACTTATTTCCTGTAGGTTCTGTAGATTGCATATGCACTACCATTCAGAAGTTAGAGGTTAGAATTATTTATTTGTTGCCTCTCTTTAAAACTCTTGTTGCCTCTCAAGTAAATCTTGTTTTAAGGATGTTTGGTATTTTTACTGAAAAACAAAATGAAAATACTGATAGTGAAAAGTGAAAGGATTTTTGCAGAGAACCCATCTGTTTCTTGTATTAAAACAGGATGTTTAACTAAACGTTTTTATATCTGTCGTTGGTAATTTGTGCTGTTTATTTGTATTGTGACAATATTATTTTCAACAATATTGTGCTAGTCAGGACCAAAAATAATGTGACCAGTCTAAATTAACTATTTCAGTTTCATTTGTATTGACAATACCCAGGCTAATTTTGTCAAGATCAAGTTATTTTCACCGAAAACAGAATTCAATTCTTCAATTCTTTTTGTTGTTTTTTCTTTCTTGTGTCCTCTCTTTTCCCTGTGATATGTTGCTTTACATTTGGTTGTTTATTTTATGGCTGTCTGCATCGGTCGTTTTGCTCTTACTGCTTTTCAATGTCTCTCATTCCTGTATCTCTTTCTCTCTCATGACTGCGCTCTTTCCTCTCTGACTGTGGTGGACGTTTCATCTCCTACTGTCTTTCTTCTTGTTGTGTGGTTAATTTTGTGGTTCTGTTTTATTTGCCTTGTTCCATTTTCATGTAGGGCAGTAGTTCAGTAAGTGGCAGTCCAGTCCCCTCCACCTCTGGGACCAGCACGCCCCGCCGCGGCCGGCGTCAGCTACCCCAAACCCCCGCTACACCCCGACCCCACGTCACCTACTCTCCCGTGGTCCGTAAGCCCATTGGTGGCACTCCCCCTCCGGGCCAACAAAACCGACTCCCAGCTCCGACTTCCCGTCGGTTTAGCCCGCCCGGTCCAGAGCCCCCGCTTCCCCCTCACCACCATCCATCGCCCCCAAACCATGGCTCTCCTCACTCCTCCCGTCATGCGCACTGGGGCCCCAGCCCTGCGGAGAGTGTGGAGGGTGACGGTTTCTACGATGACCAAGACTATGAGTTCAATCACCACAAGCCTCCATCCTATGAACAAAGCCCTGTGCAGGGTAACCCTCACCCACATTCCCCCAGGACTTCACGCCACAGCACCCCGCCTCATGGCCAGCCAAATCCGCGGCGCATGCCAAACGGATACCGTTCATCATCGCCCCCTCCCCACCACCACACCCCCAACCACCAGGGAACTCATAAGCCTCCTCATCCCAGAGGGCCCAGGAAGGGCCTCCATGAACCCTACAGTGAGACTGATGAGGATGACTGGTGCTAGCCTCTGGGACGGGGAGGGGTGAGTCTTTCCACGCTCTCTGGAACGGACTGCCACCATGCAGAACGCAGGGTCACGGTGAAACAATACTCTCACCGGACTTGCCAGTCTGTCCGGGGAAACACTAGGCAGTGCGCTGAATGTCCACAGAGGAAATCTAGGCATGATTTGTTTCTTTCTATTTCTCGTTTCTTTTCCGATTCCTCTGCTGCTGAGTGTTTCCCTGAAACAGTGGTCTGCTAACAGTGAATATAAAGACTTCTGAATATGAAATTCTCTTCTTAGCCTTTTCAGAAGAATACAAAAATTGTTTTGATAAGGAGGAGGAATCTCTGAACTTTGTTTCCCAGGAAATTTCACGCAGTCCCTCCGGATATGAGACGCTAGAAACTCTAGCACTCTTAAAAAAAAAAAAAAGAAGGTGGATCACTTTTTATTTCACAGAACTTGACTGGAGATTCGTTTATTGCAAAAATCAGTCCAGATGCTGGGAAATATCGATGAGTTTTATCATCTGTGTTTACTGTTGTTAATTATCCCGGTGAGGGGGAGGCATTTGTCCATGTGGGTAAATTGTGGGTGGAAGTTGGAGATGGGCGGAGGTGAACTCACCTGAACTAAAATAGGAAAGCCCACCCTGCACTCCAGACCCCTAAGCGCAAGAAAGAAGAATCACAAAAAATAATAATAGGAGAGAAAAAAAAAATGAAAAGCTCCTCACTCTTTCTTCTTCTACGACTTCGTCTTCTGCTTCTCATTGGAAACACTGGAGTTTGAATCTTCTGTTGCACTGCCCAGCTTTGTTTGAACTCCCAGAAAATACATTCCTTGGAAATTCTGCATGATTAAAAAAGTAATAATAATAATAATGAAAAAAAAGTAAAAAAAAAAAAACAAATACATAAAGAAATGTTGGATAAAACGGGGGATCAGTTCCTTGGCTCTTTTGTCATGTCCGTGACGTTCTCTCTCTCTCTCTCTCTCTCTCTCTAACGACTCTCTGAGATCCCTCTCTCCTGAAGGAGGAAGGGGGAGAAGAAGCCATTGCTAATGTAAGTAAATGGGTGACCAGAGAGATGTTCGCAATGTTTTATACCAGATTTGGTGCCAAAGGCCACATTCAATAATGATTGCGAATCAAAAATAAATGGATAGCACAATTATTTTGTTTTATAACCTTTTTATTTACATTCCTCTGTCAGTGTGTAGATGATTTGCTCACCTTTACCAAAATGCAGATATAGTAGCACATAAACATATAACAGGCAAAGGACACATGTGATTCTTTTCCCTTACACCGCCGTAAACGGCCTCTTCCAGTCTTCCAGAGTAAATACAGAGACAAAGAGATGAGGGGGTAGAAAAGAGAGAGAGAGAGAGAGAGAACCTCTCCATCTTTACATATGATTTCATGTTGATAATGATGATAATGTGTGTATAAAGATAATTACATAATTGATGATGATGGTGATGATGATGATGATGATTTTAATTTGGTTTTCTACCTGTTTTTGTATGTGACTCAGCTGCTCTTTGTATTGCCATTTCATGTGAGTTTTGTGTAGATGGTGTGTGGAGCTCCGTGATAGTGATCCGTTATGGGCCATGACAGAAACCCATCTGACCTTCAGTCGACGTCCTCGTTAGTTCGACAACTTCGGATGTTTCCATGGAAACAGTTTCTCAGCCATATCATTGAGCATTAATGAGAGTTTGAAGCATGCATCTGATCTCGAGTCTCTGTAACTGTGAACACTTTTTATCAAGAAGGGAAAAAAGAAAGCAGAGAAAGAGCTGACTAGTTATCGACCATATTGATACAAACATGTTATGTAAATCTTTAAAGAGCATTTAGATATTAGCTAAGTAAACAAGGATTAATTCGTTTGGCATAAAATGCGCACGTTTTTTTATCCATACTTTCAGTAATAATATTTATTTTAAAGGATGTTTAAAAAAAAAAATCAATGATCTATTTAGAACGATTGTTGTTTAACTTTTAAACCAGTGGTTCTCAACTAGGGGTCCTAAGCAAAAAAAAGAAAAAAAAAAAGATGACAAATTATTAAATTAATTGTTAAGATTAGCAATCAATCACAGAATAAATCTTAATTTAAAACAATAAATAAAGTTACAAAACAAGCAGCTTGATGTCAAAAAGGTTGAGAACCACTGCTTTAACTAACCTAAAAAGTACCCCCCAAGACATTTTAAAGTAAGCTAATGGTGAGAAAGGAACTGAGCTCCACTACCTCTACTCGAGCAGCAGATGGCGCTGTGATCCACATTGTTCTGCAGCCAGTGGCTCTGGCTCTTGTCAGTCTCACCTTTTTCTGTTCCATGTGTTTATGTCAATGACCTGTACACTGAAAGAAGTACTTTGTGTCTGTCACCGATGGTGCACGGTTCTGTGTTCAGGAAATGTAACACAGCCAATCAAACTGCACAGGAACATGTAACACAGCCAATCAAATTGCATGGGTGAAACAATGACCAGGCCTTTTCTGCCAAAACTTGTCTCTTGTGTCCCACTGATCTTTGTGTCTCTTCGGCCCATACTACCAATCGTCATCTCAGTCTTCTTTATGAGGCAGAATCCTCTGTTGAATGACTCTGCATATACAGACTGCTGCCGTAAGAGTCCAACTTTGCAGCATGTGCAAATTAGACAATGTATGTAGCATTTACTAACATATTATCACACACAATCCCACTTGAGTGAGTCCTGTATGTAGCATTACTGATGAAACTGGTAAGTTTGTGGCTCTCCTTTGAGACTGTGTTTAAGTGTGCCCACAACTGGTGAGTATATTGTCCTTGAGGATGTAAACATTAGATACAGGATCAAAGTTTCATGTCTCCCCTTGCTAGTTGAGCATTATTAGTTTTGTTGTTATTGTTTCTTTGAGAACTGCATTCTTAGGAATGCATTACTGAGATAATCAGTGCCTTATTCACTGTTATTTAGACCACACATCCCATTTTTACACATTTATACAGCTGCAATGTGTCAGATTGCAGTCAAGCAGTCTCTTTCTCTTGATTTATTTTATCCACAACAGACATTTAACTTCTCAAGGCTTTAGTTTATAAGGAGAATATCTATATATGCAATACAAACCTGTTTTGAGTTGCAAGAAGGAAATCATGTGAAATGTTGTGTCTATATGTTTGTGAATGGTGTGTGTATATTTTTGTGATCGGGTCCATGATGATGTGTTGGACAAAATTTGACAAAGAACATGCATGATGCTCTCTCAACTTCTCGATGTGTGTGTGGCTGTGAGAGAAAAAACAAGCGTTAGTGTGAATAGGACATTGACATTTCTCATTGTCTGTCATAATTAATCATTACTAACAACTTCAGTTCATGTTTGGCAAAACAAGTGACAATTAAAAATACAATGCTGATGTGGGAGTCGCACTGTAAAAATAATTAACTAAAAATAAGCAAGTTTTTGTGAGAAAAAAATAGAGAGAAGCTTTTACCTCGAGAACTGCATGTGCAATGTGCATGCCACAGCATTTTATAATAAGTTAACTGCAGGAATTAAAAAAGAAAAAAAATGTTTTGTAGAAGAAAAAAAAAAACACAAGTACAGATAAATCTTTTTTAAAAGTAATATATTCCTTTATGCTCTATTTTTAAAACAAAACAAAAAATAATATAACAACAGCATATTCTTTGGAGGAAAACCACTTTGGTGCAATTTGAAAGTTGTTTGTTTCTTTCTGTTTCTAGCTGTTTTTTTCTGCCAACTAGAAGGAGAGACACTTCAACACTATGTTCAGGGCACATCAGTATGACTACTGTCACACAAAAAAATAAATAAATAAAAGAGTCAAGAAGAAAATCCTTGCTGTTTTTGATTCAGACCTGGAATGTGCACAAAGCTCTCTTGGTGTTTAGTTTCTAAACCCCTGCTAGCACTATGGTTTTAAATTTCTGATTCTTTCACAATTCCAGAAGAATGTGCATTTGGCAAAATGAGGCATGATTCCGAGCACACAGAGCATTTACTCTTGTTCTCTGTTTCAGCCTCGTCTGACACAACAAGACCATGGGAGTAGTCTTAGGAAACCTCCAGAGCTTCAGAGATCAAGTGTCTTGCTTTAATGCAGTATGGTGTGTAGAAAGTGCTCTGAGCAGGACTGAACACTTTCCATTCATGGTGCTGCTGTCAGTTAGATGCCCACACACTGTTGGCAAATATTTGAAAAGCACCAAGTTGGCCCCCAAAGTCTTAGACATGTCTTCTATTTTCCTTCTTTGAGCAACATGCGTTTTCAATAGTTTGTATAAAATTTCACAGATTGGTCCAAAAAGCATCTTGTAAGCTTAAGTGGTAACAAGGAAATCAAATGCAAAGAGGGGAAAAAAATAATTGTTATTATTTACTCATCCATACATCATTCCAAATCTATAAAAAAAATTATATTGTGTGTGCATATACATGCATACACACACACACACACACATACAAACTGTATATTCTATGGCCCTACACCAACCTTACACCTAACCCTAACCCTCACAGGAAACTTTGTGCGTTTTTGCTTTCTCAAAAAAAAAAAAAAAAAAAAAAAAAACTCATTCAGAATCAGAAAGAGATTTATTGCCAAGTATGCTTGTGCATAAAAGGAATTTGTTTAAGTGACATAAGCTTCCAGTACACAGAGACAACAACACACAGGGGAAAAAATTAAAAAAAATTCTGTATGGTTTATAAGCGTTTTGAAAAATGGGGACATGGGTTATGTCCTCATAAGTCTCCCTCTCCTTGTAATACCTGTGTCATACCAATGTCATTATACAAAGTTCGAGTCTCAGGCCGCCAAACTACTACGAATGATGTGTCCCTTGAGCAAGGCCCCAACTGCTCCCCTGGCACCGCAGCATAAATGTCTGCCCACTGCTGTTTGTGTGTGTGCACTTTAGATCGGTTGAATGCAGAGCACAAATTCTGAGTATGGGTCACCGTACTTGGCTGTATGTCACTCATATAATAATTTTGAATAAATAATAATATTGAATAAAAAAGGTAATTGTGATTTTTCATCTCACAATTTCAAAGAAATAAATTACCGGACATAAATTCAGAACTTTGAGTTTACACAATTCAGTTTTTGCCACCATGGAATAAAAAATATATAAATAGCTATATATAAGGTAATTTACTGTATTTTTTTTCCAGAATTGATAGGAAAAAAATATATTAACTTATAATTGCGAGAAACAAAGGCTAAAATGTGAGATAAAAATCCACGATTACCTTTTTTATTGTTTATATTCTGTAGCAGAAACGCTTCCAAATAAAGTCATAGGTTTAGAACATCATGAGGGAGAGAAAATGTTGACAGAATTTTCATTTTGCGGCGAAATAACGTAACCCTTCACTATATCACAAGTTAAATCGGATGGCATGGTAAAAAAGATAAGCTTGTCCCTTTTCTTTCTACCCTTGCTCTGTCCTTTTCTGAATATGTTCTATTGCTGATCCGAGTGTTGTAAAGTCGTTTGGTCAGTAGATTGCAGGAGCTAACGGTGCATTCCTCTGAGGTATCAGACACTGGTTTCAGGCTCAGGTTTCAGACTCCAAAAGGGAAGGGCGGGGAGACACATTCCGTTAGCAGGACAATCGATGGGCCACACAGGCATTCAGTAGCTCCCCTCCCCTCCCCCTCGACTGTCTGCTGTCGGCCAGATGTGCGGATGTGTGAAGGGTGCTGTCCTTCCTCTGGTCTATTAATACCTCCTTCCGCTCACTCGCACATTCCTCTCTCGCGCCTGCTCCCTCACCCCTTCCAACATGGGCCATGATCTGTTGCGTCAACAACAAATATACAAACGGTTCAAACGCAGATTGATATATCCATTACAAGTATTTGCCCCATCTAATTAACATTGTTTGTTAAAATAGCGCTACAGTGCTAGTAAGGTCTTTTTTAAAACAAGATTTTATTGTAGAAAATCTGCATAGCCTACATATATATATATATATATATATATATATATATATATATATATATATATATATATATATATGGTGAATTGCCTTATATAGTAACGATGTTACGTTACAAATCCGCGAGGGTAGCCATAGCAACTACGCTTCTCCAGCGTCGACTGTTCGCGAAAAATAAAGCTGTAATCACTTCAAATCTTTAGATTAATATATATTCGGCTTTTAAACCGATATATTACTTGATAATTGCATTTCTATGCGTCACAAGATAGCCTAATGTTGGATGCAAGCGAAGAACTTCAACAGACTTTAACCCCTGAAAATTGTTCGTAACGTTAACCATTTTTCGCTCAGTGCAGTTTGGATCAGGAAGCATTGTGACGTAAGGTTGGTTGAACACAGACTCACAAATGTACATATACTAAGATAAATATGGAAATACAATATGAATAATGACAGTGGCTAACAAAAGAAGCGTTAAGTTTGGGTTTAACTGCACTTGCTAATGGCCCATTAATAACCTGTGAATTGGTTAAACGTTTTACTGCTTGTATTCTTTTGTTCACCCATATCCTGAACCGGATATGGGGGCTGAAAAGAAGTGGGAGTGTGAAAAGAGACGGCAGCGATCATCCGGCCTGATGTGTTCACCGCATCCTGCCTTCCGCGAACACCTCATGCCTGCGAGCCATCCGCGCCTCCGGTCACGTGACCGCGCACAGCAAAAAAAAAAAAAAAAAACCCTCAACTGAGCTTGTACAACTACACACAAGCCTAGCTGACTCAGGCATTTCATTTCCCAGATAAACCGGTCTCAAAAATGCGTCACACACAAAAGTTAGATTTTTGAGAATCTTTTATTGTACAAAAGTGAGGTAGATTTACACCATAACATCATGATGTTTGTTTGTTCTAGCTTATGTCATGTCGACCTGCTGGAAAATCCCTGCTCATTATCTGGCTGACCAGCTACAGTAGTTTGCTTTCTACCAGCTTGGACCAGTGTGAAACCAGCTACAATATTCCTAAAAACAACTTAATTTGGATTTTCCAGCAAGAAGACCTCAAAATAAAATAAAAAACCCCCGTATGGCAATCCTGACAGGACTTTAGACGAATACAGTCTGAATCCACACATAGAACAATCAGAAACCATTCTCGGCCAATAAATAAATAGATAATAAAGTTCATGTGGATATCCGATGAGGTTCTCTCAATCACACTTCTCGTAGAAATGATAGTACCGCGTCATGTCCTGAATCAGAGAAACACGGTAGCTTGAACAAGCACCATTATACATTTCCAAAACAAGCCGCTCTCCGATGAGCAATCAGCTGTCACATTGTTCCACTGAGTAGTCACCCACTGACTTCTCCACCTCAGTCAAGTGCCCTGAGTACTACAGCAGAAACTCGGTAGTAGATGTGCGCCACAATAGCATACGCTTCCCTCAATAGTGCGCAAAGTTGACTTTGCCGACTTTGATGTGCCATTGCGGTTATTCTTGTCAAAACGTGACAATAGTTCTTGGCATAGGCACGAGTGACAGTGAGTCCATTGATCTACCGCAGATGGCGGGATTGTTCTGGGTTGCCTGAAGAATTCCTCTGACCTCCACGAACTCCAGCTTGGCTTTTTTGCACGGCAGGAAGTCGGGATCTGTGGCTGTTTTGCTCCGTCGCTTTCTAGAGTGACGGTCCAGTTTGGTTGGATTGTAGTTTTCTTTGTCCACTGTGAGTCCTGCAGGCTCGGGTGCATGTGAATGACCCTCGAGTCTGGACCTTTGCTCATCCTCGGTAGCTTGTGTCTCTGCCGAGCGCAGAGCTTCTGTCGTGGCGCTCGTTGTGTCCATGGGCTCTTGTGCTTGTGATGTGCTCTCCGTCACACCGTATGTGTCAGAATGCCCCTTTTCCTCGCTTGTCAGTCGGGCAGAGTGATACATGTCCCTTGCAGATCTCATGACGAGCGTCAGCAACAGGCTCCGGTGGAGCCGGAGTCCACCGCGCTGGGTGCGCGAGCTGTAGATTTTACTCAACGCCTGGACCATAATCTGCTTGGCCTCCGCTGTGATATCCATTGTTCTTAATTGTCCAATTAACTTTGATTCTCTCTTTAAATATACAAACACTGTTTAGGTAATTCCCCCTGAGCTCAGTTTCCTTTCACTGTCGTTTCATTCACCGAAGTAAACCTCAGCGTAAAGACAGCGGGCTTTATATAGTTTTGGTGACGTATGCGGTTGTGATTGACACCCGGGCTCCGCCCATGACTTGCGGCTCATGTTTGGGGGAGTAAGTCAGAATGTGTGTCATTCTTTTACCGATGTTATCTGTCAGAGGATTTTTTTTAATGATTAGTTACTAAATTAGTCATCAATTTGCTGTCACTAGGCGAACAATGACCTTTTAAATATGGTGAAACTGAAGTAATCCAACGTCAATGTAATAAAATAGTCTACTATTATTGTTGTTTAATTAGTTAAATTTATTTTGAATAATGTCATTTTTAATGAAAATGTGTTATATTATATCTTAGCTGACACAAAGCCATTTTATTTTGATTTTTTTTATTATATTATATTATATTATATTATTACTCAACACAATGACAAAGATTTTGTCCTTTTTTCTCTTTTAGCCTGGGTTAATAGACACTTTAATTCCCACGGATATTGTTAGCTTATGCCCATATAAGGAACATCCGCTAGTTGGTCCTCTCAGTGGAAAACATCTCGGTTACGTATGTAACCTTGGTTCCCTGAATAGGGAACGAGATGCTGCGGTGACGTCACCACGTATGGGAACACCTCCGGTGTGACGAATGTCTGAAGCCCTATACCATCCCGCCAATCCTATTGGCCAAATGGCGCATAGCACCACCCTACGCATGCGCACGCATGATATACCTGGGTGCAGCGCGCCATTTCGCTCAGATTTCATGACTGAAGATGAAGAAGTTATCAAGGTACGGAACGGCCAGAACCGCAGCATCTCGTTCCCTATTCAGGGAACCAAGGTTACATACGTAACCGAGATGTTCCCTATCATAGGTCACTTCGATGCTGCGGTGACGTCACCACGTATGGGAACGATATACCAAAACGCCTGACGTACCTGATAACTGAGATCCGAGGAAGCATCTGCTCAAGCGGAGAGAACCCGGGAGCCAGGAGCCATCCTCACATCCAGACTGTAGGACTTGATAAAAGTGCTCGGTGAGGACCATCCTGCCGCAGCACAGATATCATCCATAGAAGATCCACTGAGAAAAGCTTGAGAAGAAGCCACAGCTCAAGTGGAATGAGCCTTAATTCCCAAGGGCGAAGCGAGTCCGCGCGCCTCATAGGCCAAAGAAATTGCCTCCACCAGCCAATGGGACATGCGCTGTTTCGGAACCGCATGGCCCTACTTTTATGTCCAAGACAGACAAACAGCTGGTCAGATTCACGCCAAGGGGCTGTACGATCCACATAAGTCTTTAAGCTCTCACAGGGCAAAGACTTAGATCTTCTGATCCAGCCTCAGCAGGTGAAAAAGCTTCCAGGAACACTTGCTGAAAGCGAAAGAGGTTAGATGCGACCTTAGGAACATAGTTAGGCCTGGGCCGCAGCAGCACCTTCACAGAGCCCGGTGCAAATTCCATGCATGAGGGTGAAACAGAAAGAGCCTGTAAATCCCCAACTCTCTTGAGGGAGGATAAAGCCATGAGAAGAAGTGTCTTCAGTGTCAAGAATTTATCCGATAAGGTCTCCAAGGGCTCAAACGGATGCCCTGATAAACCTAGCAACACAATGGATAAACCCCATGAAGGAACTCGCACAGGGCGGAAAGGCCTCAGCCGTCGCGCACGCTGTACGAAACGAGAAACTAGTGGATGACGCCTCATAGAGGCACCGCCTATGTATTCGTGGTAAGCTGAAATGGCTGCCACGTAAACCTAAAAGTGGCTGGTGTTACGCCATCCGAAAAACAATCCTGGAGGAACTCCAGCACTGAAGCCACTGGGCAGTAAACTGGATCCACATTACGATTGCCACACCAGGCTGTAATCAGTCTCCACTTGAAAGCATATAAGCGTCTCGTAGAAGCTGCTCTAGAATTCAATATAGTCTCAGTGGTTTCAACAGAAAGACTGGGACATACTAATGCACTCCGCTCAGTGGCCACGCCCACAGTTTCCACAGATCCGGCCTCGGGTGCCAAATCAGCCCCTGTGCTTGAGATAATAAATCCTGTCTGAGGGGAATCTCCAAGGAGAGCCCGCTAGCAGACTGATCAGATCCGCAAACCACGGCTGCGTGTGCCATCGCGGAGCCACCAGCAGCAGCTGATCCACTCTGTCCCACCGTATTCTGCATAATACCGCTGGGATCAAACGAATCGGAGGAAGAGCATACAGACTGGTCGTGGGCCAGCTGTGAGCTAATGCATCCACGCCCAGGGGCGATGGGGGGCATAGGGAGAACCATAGCGGGCAATGCGTAGTCATGTTTGACGCGAATAAATCCACTTTCGCTTGCCGAATATCCGCCATAAAAGATTCACCGTCTGGAGGTGTAATCTCCATTCTCCCTGTTCCAGAGCCCGTCTGGATAGCATATCTGCTCCGAAGTTCAAACGTCCGGGGACATGAACAACTCGGATCGACAGAAATTTTCTCTGAGACCAGAGAAGAACATGTCTCGCCAGCCTGCACAGGGGGCGAGAGCGTAATCCTTCCTAATGATTCAGGTATGAGACAAACGCTGTGTTGTCTGATCTGAGCAGCACAAGACGGCCGATCAGCAGATTCGCGAATTACTGGAGAGCCAGAAAACTGCCAGTAATTCCAACCGGTTTATATACCAACTGCGTTGTGCAGCTGTCCACACTCCATGGGCTGGTAGCCCTTGACAAACAGCTCCCCAACCGGTCAAAAACGCATCCGTCGTGACGGTCTCTGGGAAAGCTCAAATCCCCAGCCGAACCCCGGTAGGAGAAACTCGGTTGGCATCCATAGCTTTAATGACATCACACAACTCCGTGTCACCGAAATCGTCGGATGCGGAAGACAACGGGGTGAAATATTTCGTCTTTCCGCCCACTTTTCCACTGAAAAGGGCGCATGTGAAGTAACCCCAGACAAATTACGGGGAATGCCGCTGCCAATCGTCCAAGTGGTTAACAGACGGACGCCCTGGAGCCGCAACGGGGCCAGAGCTACATCCATGCATTGAGAAGTACGGGGTCTACGACTTCTATAGCCCCTTTGCTCAGCAGAGTTGACATCTCCTGTCACAACACTGCTATTACCATCAGTCTACCACCGTGGAAAGAATTCAGCGGAAAGAGGCGGGCCTCTAAAAAACGAATTGGTGTATCCGTGACAATTGTGCGTAACACCCATTGAGAAATGCCGGGCAAGCGTTCCACGCGACCCAAAACGATACTAGCAGTCTCAAATTTCCGCTTTCTGCAACGCTGTCATACACATAATGTCCGTGCACGGAAAAGCCTGCGGCATTCGTGCACAGGGGAAGTGTATGCATAAGAGCTATTGCGTCCCGTTGTGTATATTCCTGAACGTGTCCACGGCAGGAATTAGACCAACGAATTGAACATCAGGCTCTGCCGCTAACTAAAACGGCGGCTGTGCGAGCCGTCATAAACGGGTCGTTTTTCTGTGTAAGACCCTTGAATCGCCCCTCAAGATCTGAAAGCTGGATTGCGCAGTGTCTGAGGGATTATTATTTATTATTTACGCCTGGCGTTACAGCCCGATCCAATGCTGCTCGAAGCGCTGTTTGCTGCGAGACAGTCAATGTTAGAGCGTAGGGACTGCAGTGAGAGTGTTGGATGCGCATTAGCGGTCCAACAGCACTCTCTAGTGGAGGGCACAGTCCCTGGCGAACATGAAGTAAAGCGCATGCGTAAACTTGCTGCGTTTCGTTGTGTATAATCCTGAAGCGTATCCACGGCAGGATTAAATTCACCAAGATAAAATTCGGGCCACGTCGCCATTGCGAGAACGTGGCGGCTGTATGAGCAGTCATAAACTGGCCATCTCTGCCAGCCTTTTGTGCCGTCCCTCAAACTCTGAAGGCTGGATTGTGCAGAGTGTCTGAGGGGGCGCTCAAATGATAGCTCAATCCAATGATGCTCGAGGTGGCTTTGCTGCGAGACAGTCAATGTTAGAGCGTGGGGACTGCAGTGAGAGGGTTGGATGTGCATTAGCAGTCCAACAGCACTCTCTAGTGGAGGGCACAGACCCTGGCAAACATAGAAGGAAAGCGCAAGCGTCAAACTCGCCGCGTTTCGTTGTGTATAATCCTGAAGCGTGTTCACGGCAGGATTTAATCCAACAAGATAACATTAGGCCACGCCGCTAGCGAGAACGCGGCAGCTGTGTGAGCCGTCATAACTGGCCATATTCGCCAGTCTCTCGTGGCGTCCCTCAGTCTCTGAAGGCTGGATTGTGCAGAGTGTCTGAGGGGGCGCTCAAATGATAGCTCAATCCAATGATGCTCGAGGTGCCTTTGCTGCGAGACAGTCAATGTTAGAGCGTGGGGACTGCAGTGAAAGGGTTGGATGTGCATTAGCAGTCCAACAGCACTCTCTAGTGGAGGGCACAGACCCTGGCAAACATGAAGTAAAGCGCATGCGTCAAACTCGCTGCGTTTCGTTGTATATAATCCTGAAGCGTGTTCACGGCAGGATTTAATCCAACAAGAAAACATAGGCCACGCCGCTAGCGAGAACGCGGCAGCTGTGTGAGCCGTCATAACTGGCCATATTTGCCAGCCTCTTGTGGCGTCCCTCAGACTCTGAAGGCTGAATAGTGCAGAGTGTCTGAGGGGGCGCTCAAATAACAGCTCAGTTCAGTGACGCTCGAAGTGCTTGTGCTGCGAGACAGTCAATGTTAGAGCGTGGGGACTGCAGTGAGAGGGTTGGATGTGCATTAGCAGTCCAACAGCACTCTTCAGTGGAGGGCGCAGACCCCGGCAAACATAGAAGGAAATGCATGCGTCAAACTCGCTGTGTTTCGTTGTGTATAATCCTGAAGCGTGTCCACGGCAGGATTTAATCCAACAAGATAAACATAGGGCCACGCCGCTAGCGAGAACGCGGCAGCTGTGTGAGCCGTCATAAACTGGCCAAATTCGCCAGTCTCTTGTGCCGTCCCTCAAACTCTGAAGACTGAATTGTGCAGTGTCTGAGGGGCGCTCAAATAACAGCTCAGTTCAGTGACGCTCGAAGTGCTTGCGCTGCGAGACGGTCAATGTTAGAGTGTGGGGAAAGAACGAGAGGCTTCTCGTAAAGAACCGTAATAAGAGAATAAAATTTGCCGAAATAGACACGACTCGATACGTCTAGACGAGACTAGGTCGCGGCGGAGTTTGGCGCGATCCGTTCGGCTAGAGAGATAGTCAAACGGCATCGCTATATAATAGCAGTCCGCCATGTAGCACACTGAGGAAGGGGAAGCGCGTTTCTCCTGTCCGCTCGGAGGGAGAGAACCGCTTATGCAGGTCAGAGCCTATTCTGAGTAGAAGCTGCGGTTAGACAACATAGTATAAAGCAAAACTGCTCTGATCAACGCGCTCGAGTAGGGGAGAGCGAGCAAGTGGAAAAATCCAGTGCATCACTGTACTCATAGTCAAGCCGCACATATCGCCCCTAACCAACACCTCGTGCGGGGCCTCGGCGACCGCAGAAGCGAACGGTGGGGGTTAGACGCGAGGCGACTGAAGAAATAGACTCCAGAGCGCGGATACTTTTCTTATTTTACCATAGCCGTAGGCTATCACAGAGAGAACATGAGAGAGGCTGCAAACGAATCTCTCATGAGTGCCTCCCTGTGATAAACCCATATACGGCTCTTACCTTTCGTTGACTCATCGCGTCCGCGAAAGAGGAGTTAACACTGCTCGAAGAAAATCGCTGGAGAACGCGAGATGATAGGGCACAGAAGATTCGCTATTCCTGAAGGAATGAAATCTGAGCGAAATGGCGCGCTGCACCCAGGTATATCATGCGTGCGCATGCGTAGGGTGGTGCTATGCGCCATTTGGCCAATAGGATTGGCGGGATGGTATAGGGCTTCAGACATTCGTCACACCGGAGGTGTTCCCATACGTGGTGACGTCACCGCAGCATCGAAGTGACCTATGATAGGGAACCCATGATGCGTGGCTCGTTCGGGTTACTTCCTGTTGCCTTATTTGGTTCAAAAGCTTTCGTCATAACCAATAACCTCCCAAACAAGAGCGCGTCTGGCTTCCGCTGCCCATTTACGGTGGGATCCAGCTGTTTTCGCGCAAAACGTGTGACAGCACCATTTTATCGAACAGTTTGCCAGATGTTGTTAAAATTAATGTTGCTTTCCCAAAGTCGTTTCTTTTTTTTCTGAATTCAGTCCACATTCAGTTTAGATTTTGGTGAAAGAAACTATAGATTTACAGAGTTAATGTCGTATGTGTGACAAGATAGGGTAATAGACTTATTTTATTCATACAACATGGTGCAGTGGATCTATTCAAGGACATTTTATAAAACAAATAACAAAATTGCACTCAGACTCGGTTTCTGGTTTGCAGGCTGTGTTGAAGAAAGGCTGCATAAGCTCCACACATTTCTCTGTGGTTAGGTCTCAATAAAGCTCTTAATAACCACCTAAGGTCTGCATGATAATACAGAATAGCCTGATAACAATATGGAAAGAGAACAATTAGTTATTTCGAGGTAAGAGTCTAGCTGTAGGAGAAAATCTGTTCACTCGGCTCCAGTTTAATAGTGTCTTTTGGTGTTATCTGCAGTAAACCTTTGCAATTTAAATACACACATTATATATTTTGATAATATTTACACGTATTTACATCTATAATTACTTTAATATAATTTATATTATGAATACATATATTTAATATATAAAAATAACAAATTTTTCTGAAATATATAGATGCATATAATAATAAATATACACAGTACACATACATATATATTGTAAACAAAAAGCTTTATTTTGGATGCAGTTAATCACGATTAATTGTTTTACAGCACAATATACAGGCTATATCAGCATTATTAATACTTTAAAATGCTAAAACTGTTACACGGCACAATTATTTTCTTACTCAGTACTTTTCTCTTGCTTCCCAGTAAAAATGTCTTAAAATGACATCATATGTCTTTATGAAAATAAGTTTCTTTGGAGAAACAAAAATATTTACCTTATCCCATAGCCAGATAATTCTTCTTCTAGAAAGTAAGACTTATGTTTACTGTTCTTGCACTATTGCCAGATCTTTTTTTTTTTTGTTTTCCAAGAATTCAAGAATTAAAACAAACAAAAAAATTGTTTCCCAAGTAAATCTTGAATTAAAATTACAGCAGTCATGGCCTAATGGTAAGAGAGTCGGACTAGTAACTCAAAGGTCATGGTTTCAGTCTCAGGTCAGGCAGGAATTGTTGGTGGGAGGAGTGAATGACCAGCACTCTCTTCCACCCTCAGTGCCATGGCTGAGGTGAGACCCTTGAGCAAGGCACTGAACCTGGGTGCTGCAGCACATGGCTAGCCACTGCTCCGGGTGTGGGTGTGTGTGTGCACTTGGTTGGGTTAAATGCAAGTTCAGAGTATGGGATGCCACACTTCACTTCAGAATGTTTAAATGTTTTTATTGACACTCCTATTTTTCGTTTTCCTTTTTTAACATCTCAAATTAAGCAAAAACCTACATAGTATAATGTAGGTATTGAAGAAAAAAAAAGTTAAGTATTAGGCTACTTTAATACACCAACAAAGAGCCAAAGACACAATCCTTTGTTACAAACTTTTATTAAGATATTCAGCTGTATCCTTTGACTTTTCTCTTACTCATTTTTTACAGTAGTTAATGTGCAATTACTTTTGATAATATTGGGTCACAGTTAGGGATTCACAAAGTTATTGGCACTTTGAACACAGACAGAATGGAGTGGATGAGCACTGGCGTTACAGGGTCACTGCATGAGCACAGCTGGGGATGGGTTACAACTCATGCTGAGAGTGCACGACTAACAATCAAACTTCATTAGTGCTTCTATGTAATATACAGTATATAGATTTGTATAGGGATGTACTCATAGAAAGTGAGACACTGCATCGTAAAAAAAGGTTCACAACCAGTTTTTTGTTTGGATTTTTCAAGCGAGCTGAGGTCATCCCCCATCCTGTCTGTATTTCTCTGTAATTTGTGATAACATGTCCGGATGTCAATTACTCCAGCTATCACACGTTACTTTACCAAAACATTTGCAAAGTTGGGTTATAATCATCATAATCTCATTTCAGGGAAAGACTGAAAGCAGAGTGTTTGGGTGTGCTGGAAGAGAACGCAACACGCAGAGAAAGAGGTGAGAGTATCTTTATGTGGTATGTCTGTTATTTAGAGTGGAATAGCAGTGCTGCATTCTGGGTAAAGAGGCTTAGGTTGACAAAAAACGTAGTGAAAACTGCAAGCTAAAGGAAAACCTGCAAAATACAGCCAGTCCATCGCTCCGATACAGATGGGCCTGGTTTCTGCCTTTGCAGAGAGGAGAGACAGTAGGTTATAAAAAATTTTTTTTTAATACATTGCTTCTGTGCTCTCTCTGGCATGCTGTCAGCGATCCACCAGGTTACAAATTCACAATAATCTACAATGTACAGTAACCCAACAAACTGTTTTACCAGAAAAGAATGACAAGACTTATGGGCAGTTCAACTCTCATGCTCTTTCTCACCCGCTCAGGCGTCTGCCATCTATCTGCTCTCTGCACTCCGTGACACAGTCAGAGTGAATTGCAAGGTGCTGAGGAGCACGTCTATGAACGCAAACCCCAGAAAAGGTGCTTTACTCGGGCACAGCGAGCAGACAGATAGGCAGCGTGATATGGACATCCCGGCCTTTTTTGATCAACACTGGGCCCTTCATTCCCACTACATACTTTCCTTAACAAACCTTTCATACCAGGTGAGGCTAAATAAAAAAAATAAAAAAAAAATCCTTTAGAGGTGAGGTGTGTCATTTAAAACGGAATTGCAAAAATAACTATTTCAAACTTATTCCATGGGTTGATGCTCTCTCAGGCTGGTTGTGATGCTCAAACAAACAGAGCAACTTTTCATTAGCGTCACAGAGCCACAGTATTACACCTTACAGGACAGAATCAACCTTAGAATTGGCTTACTTACAGTATTTTAAACAACAACAAAAAAAAAAAATGTATACATCACCTTCAATTTCTTAGTAAGAAAAAGGCCATTTTTTTGTGACCATCAAGAGTCATCTTTCTCAGGCATGAACACCCCCTTGGTGTTGACTAAGTAGTAAATCTAAGCTGCAGTAGCAACACACAGACAGCGGGTGTCGCATAGACACAGCAGTTCCTCTCCAGCGATACATGCAGCATATGTGATCTGTGCCATCAAAATGGAGGACGCATAAACACTGGCACAGTCATAGCTGGCGAGAGGAGAGAGAGGAGCACTGCCGCTCCGCGCCCCACCCAGATACACACGCAGTTCGTCTCCCGCAGTCCTCCTGAAAAGGCACCAGTGACCCAGCAGGCCTTTAACATCTAAAGAATAGCACACATAGCACCAGTACGTCGCTCACCATGGCCCCCACTTTCCCAGCACATTAGTCAATAAAAAGAAATGAAAAAATACTCAGTACTCTATCATCAGTCAAACAACTCTATATTGTATCCTTAAAAAACTTGGCAAGTCAACTCTTTCACCTTGAATTAGTAGTAGTAGTTGAAAAGTAAATACAGTACATGTGGTCTGCTAAAAGAATGGAGAAATAAAACTGAGAAGGAGATGGATGCATGCACGTTCCCAGATGTTGATTTTGCAGGCTTGGCGAATGTTATACATTTCTACACAAGAGGCATCATTGTTTTCTGGTCCAAAAAAAGAAAATAAATGAAACGAGGTCGCCGGTCAGACCTGAACCAGATTGCATTTAGTAAGTAAACTTGCCAGGAGTTCACTTTATTTGCTACGGCTCTTAAGCCAGAAAACAAAACAAAACAAACAAAAAAACTAAACAATTTTCAAATATACAAACAGCAGGTAAGCCAGACTTGGTTATGCAAAAAAAAAAACTAAAAAACATGAGCTTAAACCAAAAGGGGTGAAAGACCTAATGCAAGCCATCAATTAAAAAGACGAGTGACCTGTTAAAAAACGTGGTCAAAATCTGACAACAGTCTCTTCATTATTTACATCAGTATTCAGCACGGCTGGCCGCAGACACAGACGTGCATTCTGTTCCGGGCCAGATACCGACGCATACACATCCATGAAGTTTAGTCCAAAAACCATCGATTACACTCTACAAAAAAAGGTGCACAATCCACCACTCTCCTCTACAAAAAAGGTGCAAAAAGCTCTAGTTCAGTCTATGAAAAGGTGCAAAGAGGTCCATTTCCTCTGTCAAAAGGGGGCAGCTACTGTATGTGTCCCAGGAGATCAGACGCACAAAAACAAACAAACACTCATGGTGTTAATAACTCGGCATGAAATATTAAAATAGCCTACGGTATCGAATTTCTGTTTTCGTGAGGCATGTGTGTTTAAAACCCATGCCTGAGCACACATTAAGACTTCACATGCAATCCCATTCAAATCCCCATGGAAATGTGGGATATGCAAAAGTACACAGGTTACGGCAAACCCTCAGACAGGCGAATTTCCTTAAAAGCGAATAAACGCAGAAACAATCATAGCCTAAATCCCCCAATCAACAGATCACCCACATGCAAAGACAGAGTGCCAACTATGTGCAAGGAATGTATACAGATGGTGACTTGTGCGGACACAGACATGCTTGCCTAAGCGAGCACAGACAGACACACACGCACACACAGCTGCCCAAACAGGGACATGGGCAACATGGAGAGACTTAATCATTCTGCTCCTCCTCTCCTGGGACACAGGCAATGTAAACCCTCCTCCGCTCTCAAACACACACAAAGTAAGTCAGGCCCAAACCTTAAGACAGTAAAGTGACTAACAATAAGAAGCACAATCTCCCTTCCCCCTGGGCTGTAAAAGCGTGCTTGTGTGCGATAACTAGGGGATAACTGTCCTACACTATTTGTTTCTCTTAAAGGGATGGTTTATTCAATTCGGTCATAATTTACTTAACCTTGAGTCTTTTCCCACCTGTATGAATTTATTTCTTCCGTGAAACATAAAAGAAGATATTTTTAAAGAACACTTTTACGTGCATATAATGAAAGTCCAATACAACACTCAGTCCCAATGGCCTTTCATTGAATAAAAAAAAACTAAACAAATAAAACCTTCTCTAGTGTTTTGTTCTTTCAAAAGAAAAGTAAGTCATACAGGTCTGGTTCAACATGAGGGTGAGTAAATGATGACAGAATTTTCATTTCTGGATTAACTATCCCTTTAATCGTTGAGGGCCGCAAATCGTACGTCTCTGGTAAAAACGGCCAATCGAATTCAGCTACGGACACGATCGTGATCGAGATACAAGCCAAGCCTTTGAAATGCAAGATAATTATTTTGCAAAAATAGTCTTTTTTTTCTCACAATTTCCATTTAAAGCCCAATAACAAGGTGTCTCTCGAGAAACATTTAAGAAGGGAAAAAAAAAAAGGTTTTAAAAAAATTAAAACACAAAAAGAGATTTTAAAACAATCCCTCTCTCTTGAGCTCTGAAGGTGCGAGCAGATAAATATATTTTTATCCTTTACAGTCCTTAATCAGCTTTCTTCAACTCTGGATTCATACAAAATCACACAGTGGAACAAGTAGAAGGGGAAAGGAGAAAACGGCGACATGAAAAACAAAGAACGTGGCAGACTAAGATCCCACATATATTTTGGGAGGAATGGAAGGAGAGGAGGATATCAGATTCTTTCCATTTTAGACAGAACGAGAGACGGAATATGCCACCTACTTCTCTTTCTCCTCTCCTCCCTCACTACTTTCTCCATCTGCTGCTCCTTCAGATCTTATGACAAGCATTTTTCCTGTCTCTCTCCTGGGCCAAATACAATCGGCTAGTCTGACATAGCCAGGTGCTACACACTAATACATTCAAATTCAGTAGAGTGAGATCAGGGAACCTCGGACCTCCCGTCGCAATAACTTTTCCTATTTTTGCATTCCTATAGCATCAGTGACTAGAGGCAAAGGGGATCTTCTGTGCAAAAGAGGGTTATTCAGCAAAAACAAAAATGATTGAAAATAAAATGTCGCCCCTGGCTTAAACCCCTTGTGTTCCTCCTGACACTAGACCGTGCAATCTCCTCCAATCTCCTACCCGACTCTCCCTTTCCCATCCCAGGCAGAAGCAGCAGTGCCTAGAGTCACGCAGCGGGGTGGGAGGTGGGTAGGAGGTGGGGAGGTAGAGGGGATGGGGCAGGGCTTTCCTCGCCCGGTCACTCACTGAAACAAAGTGCCATTATCTCCGCTCACACCCTGCAGAGACTCGCCCGAGGATCCTCCGGTCTCCACCGAAGCGCCGCCCTCCAGGCTCGCCGTCTCGAAGGTAGGCTCACCGCTGAGGCCGTCCGCTTCCATCTTGATGCTGTCGGGGAGGAAATTGGCATAGGCGTCGCCCTCCGCCATCAGTAGCTTCAGCTTGGGGATCCAGCTCTTCCTCACCACGCGCCGAGCGTTAGTGCACATGTCCGCCGCAATGGCGTTCATCTCGCTCTCCTTAAAGCTGGTGGCAAAGTTCTGGCAGTAAACTGTAGGCATAAGGGAAGGAGACATTTCTAAAAACCAGATCACACCAAGAACCATAACTAGAAAGATAACTAGGGGTGCTCCGATCACGATCGGCCGATCGTTAATGCGCATCTCGTCAGTAAAGCCGGTTCTCTAATCATCGGTTCATTCCATCAGGTGCGTGATTTCACATAGAGCAGCTGTTACTACACAGAGCCGTTGTTAACGGAGAAGATGCGCCAATAAACGCTGAAAATGAAGTGGATTTGCGCATCTTCTCTATTAACAACGGCTTTGCCCGCTGATTAGAGAACCGGCTTTACTGACGAGATGCGCCTAACGATCGGCCGATCGTGATCGGAGCACCCCTAAAGATAACCTTCAGCGTCCACACCAACACATGATAACTTTCTGTTTATTATAAACGTGTGGGCTCAGGTATGCCGCCTGGTGCTTTAAATGCTGGGTGGATTCTGATTGGCTGTCAATGTTTTGATCATTCATAAGATGGATTAAAAAAATAAATCTGGAAGTGTTTACAACAACATCATTCCTCTTTGTCATAAGCCCCTTTCACACATACTGACTTTTCTGGTAAATGATGTTCTCGTAACAAGATTCGGGAGGAGCGCGTCAGATACTAATCAACACAGGTGGACCACAATCTAGTAATCAATCCCACAGTATAAATATCGCTGATTTACCTCTATCCATTGACAGTTTATCAGCATCCCTCCTACACCCTATCACCTCACTTCAAGTTCACTTTATAAATAGACGAGGAAGGGGGGGGGGGTACTCTAGGTTCGGGCCATTCCCGAGCTCGGAGCCTTTCCCCAGACAACACGCCAAATACGCATACCATACTTCAGCTAATTATATGTAAGCGTGAACTCCTGAAATTACTTTTAAGAGATCATGTGTGAACAGCACCTTTTCAAAAAACATGTAAATACGTTCAAGGGGGAAATTTACCACTATGAGAAGTTGTATCATTACCAATTAATTACCAGTAATCTGCTCAGTTTAAACACTCAGCTCACAAATCTGTACGTGCATAAATTATTTTTTTAAAAGAAAAGCCCGACCTGAGACAGATCAGATGAAATTAGACCCAAGTCTGATGGCATTTATTTTCGAACCCGACTGGACCATGGATTTTAAAAATAAACGTCATAGTTTGATAGTGGATTTTCCTGATGGATCTCATAAGGTGAATTCTGTTACAAACAAATGCTCCTTTTCGATGTGCACTCCTCACATAGAAAGCACACTTCTGTGATAGTTTCAAAGAATTCCAGTCTTATCGTGTCCATTTGGAAAAAGCACATTTATTTTAAATTACCTGAGACCCGAGGCCGTGAATACTGAACCCGACCGGTGTCTGAGGCACTAGTAAAAGTTTTGGACCCAAACCCCCTCAGGTCGGAAATCTGGTTTTTGAATCCAAGTAGACCCATGAAGAACGCTAGTCTATTTTGGGCCAATCATACTATTCTGACGCACTTACTCTGCACGGTGTAATTCATTTTGAAGTCGTCTAATGTGATGTCTCTGGGCGGAAAGCAGCTGCATGAATGTGAACGTTTGACACAAAAATGAAAACATCACAAAAACACTGACCTCATATAGTCCTCCATGTTTACAAACACAACACTGGGAGGTGCAGCCGTTTAGAGGTCATTTCTGGTTAATGATGTCACAGAATTTACCAGTAATTTGAAACCGATGTGTGAATTGTGCTTTATCGGTAAAAAGACAGAATGTCGTTGCCTGTGTGAATGGCACATTTTTGTAGTGTTATTGCAATTTTCTGGTATTACTGTGTGAAAGGGGCTATTGTCATTTTTGCAGTGGACTTAACCCTTTCTCACAGAATTTGATTGATTAAAAATCTATAATTGTAGTTATCATAATGTACACAAGAGTTGGAATCACCAAAGGACCCACAACATGATGTTATCCCAATTCAATATTTTTGCAATTTTAAATATTTTGCGATATGATGAGTATTGCGATAACATGTATAAAGATATATTTAGAACAAAAAAAGCAATATAGACATGTGGTGGCATTTATTCACTTGTGCTGTTTGAAAAATTACAGTCTGAATGAAAGATTTAAATAATTTATTTGGTCGGTTTTCCCATATTATGCACGGAGCATATGCAAACTCACATTTATAATTCAGGCCCTGATAAATGAATCATACTTAGTGTCTGTGTCTCGATACAACATTGGCATGCAAAATATTGCAATACTATGCTGTAATGACTATGGAAGTTAATAGCTAGCAGCAGCTATCTGGTTATAAACATTTTTAAAAATTAATCAACATGAGGGTGAGTAAATGATGACAGAATTTTCATTCTTGGCTGAAATAATATAAAAGAGCGGGAACTCACACTTGACTGCATGCAACACTCGGCTGTCCAGTGGCTTACGGCTGGGGTCATTGGTGGAGGAACGGATGCCGGTTCCACAGCTGTTGGCCAGAGTGCTCCTGCACATCATACAGAACCAGAAAGTTAGACGTCATACAGTTCCGCTATTATGAAAGACATCTTTGATGTTTCCCAGACTCACCTGTCAAAGAAAGCAGCCAACAGCCTCCTCAGAAGGACTTTGTGTCTGGTCCCCGCACTGACGTGACAGTTCATCAGCTGAGCTCGTGAGATATACACGCTGGTGCCTGTGGACAATATATGTCAATCTCATTTAAAAAGGTGCAAAACTTATTTTATATTCATGTCCTCAAGATATACAAGCAGATACATATTGAAAATCTAACAAATGCCTTGTGACTAATCGATTTGCATGAATGCATACAAGTCCCAAAAATGAATGCTAATTGAATGAATATTAATCACACAAAGCTCAGAGAGAAATTCAGCTTTCCTTTTTAGTGCTAAAGATCATTCGTGTTAGTGCTAACTGAGACTTGTGACGTTTAAGTGCTGACTATTGTATTAACAACTGCTTTTCTATTTATGTAACTTTTCTGCACTTACGTCCTCATTAAATATGGTTGTTGTTCTACTGCATAATGTGCTCACTGCAAATACTCATTAAATGCAACTTTTCAAATACAGAATATTGCTCCAAATAAAAAGTACAATAAACTCCGTTCTGAATGGATGACTGTACATGAATACATGAAATACATGACTGTATTATGGCAATACCGTAAAAAGAAATAATATTGTGAAAAATTATTATTTAAAATAACTGCTTTCCAGTTAACATTTTAAAATGTCATTTTTTTAACAGACGTTGGTTATTATGTCTATATAATATATATAGTCCAAAATAATCTAATTCTGCATCCATGGGAGGTACCTTTATTAAAACATACACCTTTATCAAAACAATTCGAAAGCCCATTTTCTTGCTCTTAATCTAACATTTTTGTCTCATTTACATTTTTGCTTTTCACTCCGCGAGCACTTCGTATTTGTTCATCTTTTAAATGACAACTTTTTATCGTTAGTCTACTCGTCTGTTTCAATTCCTCATTTTATTTTCCACTTAATATTGCTTCATGTTTGGTCTTGTCCGAATGCTTTCTTTTATCGTATTTATAAAGCGCTTTGAGCTGCATGTTTATATATGCGACTGCTGTTTAAAGTTCCAGCGATTAGCGGAACTCCTCTGTTGTTTGTACTGAACAGATCCAGTCGGATGGCTCAGAGTCACTTAAGGCCATGCTTTACAGCTCACAAAAGCCTCCATTAACTTAGTTTCTCAACAAAACCTGTTCTACACCACAATACCAAAACATGGCTCCTCCAAACACAGTTGACCTATCAATCACCACAAGAGATCATTTGCTTCTCATGGGCTGTTGAACATGACTCAGTTGTATGATGCCGGTTATCCTCCCTTCTATAGATTAAATTAAACACTGATTTATCAGCAGATGTTTTCTTGAAATCCATACAAGGTGATATGATGATGGCTTGAACAAAAAAATGATACTTTGGTTCTTCTCTTGCATTTTGTTAATTAGCGCAATGCGATTAGACTCAGACCTGAAACTAGCTCCAGTTTCTCTGCAGGGTCACCTTCCTCATAGAGTTTGGGATGACAGCGGTTGCCAATCTGAGCAATGAGCTCAGCGGGGAGAGAGGCAAGATCCTGTCGGCCACGCATCCTGGGCCGCGTCTCGGAGTGATCCGGCAAGGCCTCCACACGTTCACCCGCTGAAAAAGAGAAAGAAAATGAGGAGAATGGAAGTTTATGAAGAGTAGAGTGTGAAGACAGAAAAAAAAATGACAAAAATCTCCATGCATGCAGTCTAGACAGCAGTGAAGATTAAACCACTTCCCAAATCTTTTGAAACAGACAGATAATGCAAAGCTCTTGGGACCAAGACTAAGAAAAGAGCTGTGAAAAAAGGCTTCAGAACACACTGCGTTTTCATGCCGTCTGAGAGAAGATGAGAAGAACTTCTGACAAAATATTTGTGAGCTCCAAACAAGCATTTAACAAAAAGCGTGAATTTAGCTATGACGATATTCTTATTTAAGAAGCATAAAAGAAAGTAGACATTAGTTAACTTGTTAAAATGGGAACCAAAAAAGCACGAGGCTATATACATTACAACACATAGAGGATCAAAGGAAGTGCTGGTTCAGGAAGTGCTAATTTAAAACTTAAAAACTCTGTCATCATCAAACCTGTGGGGCTTCTAATTTCTTCAGTGGAACCAGACGAAGACATTTTAACCATGTTCTGGCTGTTTATTTACCATGCAATCATGAATATGGACTGGAGCTGGCTTTTTGTGTCTTTATTCTGTTGATCAATCATTCTTTTTAAGGACTCCTTTGATCATAATGATGAATAACTCATATATGAATTTGACTGACTCCCTGATCAGAACTGTTAAGGAAAAGACTATAACTGAATAATAACTCAGCTGTGGAAAAAAGTAGCAGCAGATATTTTTATCTGTAATGTGACTTGCAAATTATCGACATAGAAAATGTAGGCTTGGGGACTTTGTTCTCTCTAACGGTTATTGATTGAATTTTGAGATGTGGAAGCTGCAGTTAACTACGTCACCAGAGAGAAGAACGAGTTATGACAATTTGATTAAAAACCACAAGGTCAAAACAAGAACGAAACGTATGCATGGTTGAATTGTTCAAAGTAAGACTAACAGCATGCATTTAATATATATTTTCAGTCCATTTCTCAAAAAAAAAAAAAAAAAAACTATGGTATGGCTTAGAGGTGTGGGATATAAAGATTTTTGATCATGGATGATTCAAATGTCTCCACGATCTGCTTTAAAAAAAATATCGTAGTATCGTTGTACAGTGCACATTTTATCAGTTTCAGTTCTGGCGCTTCTGTCTCAATATACTGTACAATGTGACTTACATTCACATTAAATGTTACTCAGCAGTAGAATTACACTCATGGGACACTACACTTCACAATCACAAAAGTACATTATTTGCATGTGCTTTTAAAGCCTTGCCAGTTAAACATTTCATTTGCGTGATGTTCTGACATGCGATACACCTGAAGTGTGCGCGCACTAAAAAAAAAAAAAACAGCACCTGATTACTTGACTAAGTTTTCTTTCGCATCTGATTGTGCTAATAGTGTTAAAAACACACAAAGTTTACATATAAGCACAGTTGGTTATTTCTAAAATGAAAGAAAACAGTTGAGAGGAAAACGGATGCAGACTCTTAAAGAGACAGCAGACTTATACTAAATATAGCTGCTGCTTGTCAAGGGATAGTCCACTCAAAATTTTCAATTCTGTCATTTTTACTCAATCTCATGTAGCCTAAACCTGTATTAATTTATTTCTTGTGCTGAACACAAAAGAAGATATTTTGAAGAATTTTTGTAACCAAACAGTTGCTGGTCCCCACTGACTTTGATAGTAGGAAAAAAAAAAATACTATGAAAGTCACTGGAGACCAGCAACTGTTTGGTTACCCACATTCTTTAAAATAACTTTTATGGTCAACAGATTTTTTTTTTATCTTCGCCCACTTTGGTCGAAATGTCGGCATTCTTCTTCATTTTATATTTTGCTACCTTGTAAGGCTTTGCTTTTAAAATAAGGCAATTAGTTTGGCTGTACTGCTCAGACAGCTTGCAAAATAGTAAAACCAACATGTCAGAATCATGATAAAATCATGAATCATGATTTTCCTGAAAAAAAAAAAAAAAATGTGGTATAATATTTCCACCATATTGCCCAACCCTAGTATGGAAAATCTGTATTATAGTGCACGAGTCATATGGTTAACTTCTATGGTGCATTTGCATCTTTTCTGAAGCTTGAAAGCTTCGGTCTACATTCATGATAATTGCATGGAAAAGACAAGTACACTTAAAATTCCACCAGTTCTTTACCATTGAAAATAAAGAAGTCATACAAGTTTGGAACAACATGAGGTTGAGTAAATTATTTCAAGTGTTCAGCAGTTATTTGGACTCACCCGTAGCACCCACGTTGAGCATGCTATACATGGTGTACATGTTGCAGATCTGCCTGTACTGCTCTTCAGTGCCGTCATCCACCGCCTCCTCTTCCTCTTCATCATCATGGTAAGAGATGGGCGAATCACTGGTGTAGGCACTCAAGGTACCGGGGCTGGTGCCTTCAGGGGTGGCACTGCTAGTGCCGTTGCCATTGGTGCTGCTGCCCCCACCGTGACCCCCTGTGCCCATTCCAAGACCCATACCAAGTCCCATGCTACCTTGCTGCTGAATAGCACTTCCACGTGCCATTTCTTGGGAAAAGCGAGCCGCCTTCCTCATCCCTCCTCCGCCGGCTGCACCCGAGCCTCCACCACCTTCCCGATTGCCTCCTTCCCAGAGTCGCTTGGCCACTGGCGTGCAAACCACTGAATAGGGTGAAGCCTCCGGCTGCTCGGTCTTCACCCGAGAGACAAGGGGCAATGGGGTCAAGCAGGAAGCGGGTCGACTGGCTGCCGTCGCCACCACCCCACCTCCTCCATTAGCCGCTGTACCTGCCGCCGTCTGGGTAACGGGGCTCTGAGGCTCTGACGGAGGAGTTTCTTCAGTATGGAGGCCCTGTGAGTCACAGCTGGGTGAGCTGACTTTCAAGAAGAACTCCGTGCCCTTCTCCATAATCTGCTGGATCTGGAGGAAGCCAGCCGTGTACATGAGCAGAAACTGGTCTCCGACGTTCATGCTGAGGCGGCCGGTGTAGCAGAAGGCCAGGATCTGCTGGAAGCTCTGCGGCTGTACGGCCGGGGGCAACTCCACCACCGTAGGGGTTTTGCTGCCCGCACTGCTGTTGAAAAGGTCACGGAAGTAGGAGCTGCTGGCCGCCAGCACGGCGCGGTGGGCTTTAAAGGTGTGGCCTTTCACCACCACGGACACGTCGCAGTACAGCCCCTGCAGCCGCTGCTCGTTCAAACACTCCAGGACATTGTTGCCGAAGTTTGGGATCGCCATCTGAAGGGTCTGAGCCATGGCGCTATGGCCAGCACCACCAGACAAATCTGAGCAGCACCGGAGGAAGAGAAGGAGGGAAAGACAGATGGAAGAGGAAGAAAGAGATCTTTGTCAGCAGCATTCTCTCAGCAGCACAGTAGTTCATCCCTGAAAACTCATTGCAACCATCATTTGCTTTTAAAGCAGTAAAATACACTGAATCCGACAAATTATTGCAAAGACACAAATGGCTACCGGCAACAGACTGTTACATTAAAAGATTAAATATATGAAACCCCAGAAATGAGCCTGTAGGCACCTTTAGCAGACGGGCCTAGAACATGCAAACTCTGAAAAAATAATAGGAGGGCTGGCGATCCGCCTCAGAAAATCCTGTGAGCGGGATGTGACTGCTAATCTGAATGAGATGGTGATTCAGCTGAGACAGAGATAAAATGGCACTCTTTACAATACTACAGCAGGGAGGGAAAGAGGGGGGAGAGAGCCAGAGATACTAAACCAGTGACTGAGGTCACAGTTGAGGAAGATGGTGGAAAACAATGGGCTTTGACTGACATTAGAGTCAGTCTTATTACTGCTAAATGTGACACTATGAGCAAAGCCATCATTACAGCTCACAGCCTTGCTGCTGGGGAAATTCATTACAAACGGTTAACCTGCACTTTCTACTATAAAATGGGCTGTTTAAAACTTTACTACAGAGTTTAAAACTGCAGTGCTTACAACTCCCTTATATTTAAGAAACAAATACACTCTCATTTGTTGGGGGAGATTTTGTGAATCAGCAGAATAAGTAGCAGAACTTTTTGAGAAGGCACAGACTGACATTTCACCGTCAGTGCAAAAATTGTGGCTTATTGTTTAGCAATCATTTGGTGAAGTAAAAATACCCCTCAAACCACGTCAGCTCAACCGGCACGACAGAATAACACTTTGATGTGATATACCTCACACATTAAGATTAGCTGTACAGTGGCAGGCAGAACATCTGGGCACACATATCCCACACAAGCCATCACATTAAAAATCACTGAATCTGATCTGATCATTCGGAGCTAACAGGATGTTCGTGGTAAAAGAAGTACCCTCTTTGTCTGACTCCAGGCTCGCTCCCCCCTCCCTTGCATGCACACACACAAGCCATAGACATCAGACAAAACGGCTTGTTTACAGTTGGCCAGAGAGCAGTGGCACACATACACACTGAGAGGCCCAGGGTTTATTTAAGAAGCTTTCCCTGGGGGTTGGGAAGGAGAAGGACATCTTAGGTGTGCGAGGGGGGAAACACAAACTTTTAAAGACTTTATTCACAACCCAATCCATATGCATGAGACTTTAAAACAGTCAACATGCAAAAACAAATGAGGTTGGAGCATCGATCACATGTACTTGTAAAAACACAGAGAAAAAAGTTATATCATAACACCTATATTATTTTAAACAGGCATACTCCTGAAATTTCAAGCACTTATTCTCAATGACAAATTCATTCATTAACAGGACAGTTCGCCCAAAAATGAAAAGTCTTTCATCATTTACTTACCCTCTACGTGATCCAATCCTCTATGAGTTTGTGATCCCCATTGACTTCCACAGTATTTTTACTATACTATGGAAGTCAATGGCTACCATCACCTGTTTGGTTTCATACATTCTTCAAAATATCTTCTTTTGTCAAAAAAAAAAAAAAAAGTTCTGGAACATCTTGAGGGTGAGCAAATGGTGACAGAATTTTCAGTGGGACTCAACCCTTGTAACTTCAAGGTCCCCCATGGTCAAAGTCAGAGGTGCTTTGTCACCCTTTTACTAATATACACTGTGGCTGTCAATATATAACAAATAATTCATGGTAGCCTAATTCATCTAAAGATTTACACATTTGGTGATTTGGAGACTACCACAATGTGCCTTCTTGAAGGAAAGAAAAAATAAACACATAAATCCGCTTCCTGTGTGCTACAGAGCTATTCTGCTTAGGTGGCCTATAACTTTTTTTTTTGTAAAGGAAATATAAGCAAACATGTATGAAGAGTAAAAAAACACACAGACACTTGAGTGTTTCATGTAGGAATTTTGAGTGAGAAAATGTGAAAAAAGTCAATTTTGTTGGCCTATGTCATATGCTGCACTAAAAAACCTGTCTAAGTTACAGCAGGACAGTACTTATGCAGTCTGTTAGAGTAACAGGATGCATGTTACACTATTTATATTACATTTACATGTTTATTACAATATCTGTTCTAAGCAAAGAAACATTTCATTATTTAATAAAATTCTTGAATATAACATGATTGAGGCCCACTTAGGAAGTTTACAGAGTGCCCTAGCAGGCCCCCAATTGAGAACCACTGATACATTTCAAAGAAAAACAGAAACCGGTCTAATACTGTGATGCCAAACCTGTGTGATGGAAACCACTAGCCGTACGCCGACACATAAACTAACACTAATCCAACAATGCAGCACAGTGATGAAGAAGTAAATAAAGAGCAAACCTTTGGCCGCCAGAGCTGCCAGTACAACAGTGTTATGAGGTTGTGTCGGTGGCAGGTTAACCGTGTGTCTGTCAATCTGCCCGTCCGACCGGAGTTCTCCTCTGGCACGGGCCGCGAAGGGGGTGAAGAACGATGGCAAAGGCGCCCACTATGAGCCACTCCGTGAGAAATGCAGCACCTACATGCGAGCGAGCACAGACGCAGCGGGGGGAAGCGCCGCAACGCACCGAGGATCGCACAAAACGAGCAAGTTTGCCGCTCTTGTCCCGTCTCTGCCAATGCACCGCACCGAGAGCGAGCTCGTGCCTACATCCTCGGGCCTAGACGGGTCCGTCTCGAGCGCGGCACCGCCGAAATGAGGGTTCGCCCCGTTCTCCACGCCACTCAGTTTAAACGGCAACACTCAAGAATCTCTAACGATTCAATGAGCAGCCGGTATTAGCATCCCTAAAATAGCCAAGTGCATACTTTTCTGTCGCGGAATTTCAAAGTTAATGTTCCATGGCGATTCCGCGCGAGTTCGGATACCCCACCTTATCTTATTTCACAGACATCAACAGGTCATCCCGGGACAAATGCACGAACTGGGGGCGAGCCAGACTGAACCAGCGCTGACAGTAGGGGGGTGGGGGGCAGACTCCGCCAATAAGAAAATGATTGAACTAACGTTACTCCCGGCCACAACAACATCAATCACGCTCAAAGTGCTACCTTCAAATGAAATGCATAAATAGAAGCCTCTTGGTAAGAAGATTAAAAAGATCCCGGAAATCGGGTTTTTAATTTAGCCAGATCTGACTCCGGAACATCTGCCAGCATGCGCATTCAGCCATGTCAGTGAGGTCGGTGAAGTGGTTAAACTTTTTGTTGGTACCATTAGTCTGTGCCCATCCCCCAGCGCACACCTTCCCCCAAAACAATGCCCCCAAACACCTCAAAGCTACTAGATTTCAGCCAAAATGCCAGGACAGCCGTTCGAGTGTCACGCAGCCTCACATTACCCACTGTGGGGATCCGAAGGCGGGATACTCACCCCTTAGCTGGAGGCCGTTACAAAGTGTTTCAATGGAGTCCGACGCGATCTCTCTCCTTCACTCTTTTCGGTCTGTCTCGCGCTGGAAACAGCCATTCATTGTGGGCATAGGCGCGAAGTCGATCGCAGAGCCATCGAGCGCGAACTCTTTTTCCAGCGGGATATGGAGCGCAGAACCACTGATCATGCATAGACTAGACATGACTCCCCATCGTCACTCAATCGCATGATCATCACAGGCGCAGCCTCAATGCCAGGAGACCTATCCAGCGTCGAGATGTATTTGCGCATAGGCTGGCACAGCAACAGCGAAAAGAGCCACCGCCTCGTTTCCATACGTGCGCAAAAAGTAGGCCATGCCTCTACGCCTGGCCAGACAGATCCCCAAAGAGAACACCATGAGCTCGAGACGACGTGAACGGAAATATCAAATAAAGTTAGCTTTTTTTAAATCGACGTTTAGTGTTGGAGAATTTTACTGCGTTGCTTAAGGATTAACGTTACTGTAGTTATTCGTAACGCATTTGCTTTTGATATCTCTCACAAATTTCATTAGAATTCCTGTATAATTAATTTTATAATCTCTCTCTCTGTCTGTCTGTCTGTGTGTGTGTGTGTGTGTGTGTGTGTGTGTAATCCTGACAACGTCAATTAGGCTAGTGGGCGATTCTTGATTAGAATTGTTTAGCAGTCCATTTTAAGTGTGAAGCATGAAATACTTACTGTAAACTCGAATAATCCATATAAGTATGGTCGCACCGTGAACAAGGCCAAAATCTGCAGGTCATATACATCTATGTGTCTGAATTTACAGGGAAAACTATACGACAGCGTGACGTCACTTGCTGACCCTATAGATGTCCTTACATTACCCCGGTGAGCTACATTTACAATTGCATATGTGTGTGTCTGAAAAACGTGCGCACGGGCTTCCGTAGTCACGATGTGGTGAAAGTGAAATCACTGGGTTGCCAGATTGGTGTATGTGTATTATTACACCGCTTTTCTTTTCGTTAATGCTTCTGTCTCCACTTGTACAGAAGCACTGAAACCAGACATGCCCACATTATAACCTTTCAAGCGAGGGGGTTTATTTTTGGTGAACACATTTTCATTAGTCAGCTGGAGAACTGGTGTAATTTGGCTTCTGTATCATTTTTGTTACTTTCAATGAGATTTTTTGCCCCGAGGACTGTAATTTATGACCCTGATTCTTACACATTATCCATAGTCTTTGATAACTCATGTGGTGTTTCACATAATTGCCACTTTATATAGTAAGGATTAATGTGTTCAATTGACATTGTAAGAACTTTTTTAAAGAACTTAATAAAAAAAATAAAAAAATAAATAACTACAAACCAACAATTGCTCTAACCGATATCTCAGTTCAGATTAAATTTCATTTTCATTTTCATTTTATATATATTTGTAAATAAATTTTTTCTGTTTAATCATATTGTTCTATTGAATTGGATTTAAACACTTTCAAAATTCAATTGACCATAAATATCCATTTGCAAAAAAAAAAAAGAAAAAAAAAAGACTCCATTTTGTACCCATAATCTGTAACAAGTATGTAATTTATTTGTGGAAAGTGACGATGTAAAATGTAAACATTGGAAAATTCAAACAAAAAGTATCACTGCCCTCTAGTGACAGTATCTTGGGATGCAGAACGTTTTTTTTCTCCTTGAGAAGCTCTAAAAAAAATCTACACTTTATGCTAGCCTATGAATTCTTACTTCATCTTATGCATTTCAATAATGATTTGTGATTTGTAACTAAAATTCATTACGAGTTATTATTTACACGAGCATCATGGGGTTCAGTGTCTTAAGTTCCTATCTCAGTCCTTTTTCAAGCTCAATCCTACTACAGAGACCTTCAGTCATTGTTACATCCTATGTACTATGTATAGTATATCAATTTGTAATGTGATAATGCTTATTTTAAAAACTGAGCGGCATGTATATGTTTATTTATATTTATATCAAATGTATTAACGTTTACAAGTACATTTCTTTTACTGAGCACTAGTTTTTGTGGTGCTTTTTATGTTACTATTAATATTTCACTCCTTTAGTTACTTTAGTAGTTTGGTTATATGCTATGTGTGTGCTTCTTTTCCATGTGAGAAGCAGCCTCCACCGTTTTTGTGTGCTTTAGCATCTGCAGAAAACACTCACTTCTGTAAATTTGTCACCACTGACGGCAGCTGCCGTGTGGAAGTGTTTGCCTGATGACAATGACACCCATAGTTAATTCACAGCTTGAGCACAGATTGTCTGAAGAAAAGAGTCCTCAATTGACAGATGGCAGGGGTAAAGAGGGAAATCGCTTCAGTTGAGGGCAGCCATATCACACAGTACAGTAGGAAATTGATTGATTACTTCTGCTCTCCACTTGATGGCAGCATTTGTACAGTGAAACTTGGTGACTCTAAGCCGCTGACGTGCAGCACTGGAATGAGGAATAAATTAACTTTATGGGTCATATGAGTTATGTAAAGACCCTGATAATCTGTAGAAATATGTTAGCTATAGATCCATTTGTTAATATTCAGATTCCATAGACCCCAAATATGACAACCCTGGTGTGAGGGCCCACAATTTAAATGGTAAATAATATATGTTTTCATTAATAAAGACCAAATTAATACACTCTCAGAAAACAAGGTGTCACTGGAGTGGTTTTCAAAAAGTACTAATATGTATACTAGGTACTGATACTAATATATACCTATATATATAACATGTAAAATATTATTTAGAAAATAGTAGCTTGTATTTCATTGCAATATTACTTTTGTCTAATACTTTACTGTTAGATGTATTATTTATTCCTTTATTTAAATTTATTTTCATCTTTTTTTCATTTATTTTATTATAATTAATTATTTGTCTTTTTAGTTAGTTAGTTTGAACTTATTTTCATTATTGATTTATTTTTACATTTTTGCTCTGTTTTTCTCAAAACTTGTTCACAGACCCCCTTAGACTCCCTTGCGGCCTCCCGCTCTAGAAAACAAACACATTCAGCTTCTGTTTACTTTTTAATCTTTTTCAAAGCTTTTTCAATATGAACCAATTCTCCTAGTCCTCCCATTCTCAGATGATTGTTGAAATATCCTCACATCAGTCGTCCAAACAGTTCTTGTATCTGCTCAGTGCTAATTATGTCTTCCCATTCTGCAGACAACTAATAGCCTTTTTCCAAGAATGAACTCAGCATAGCTATTAAGTACCACGATGAAAGATTGGTGTGAATTTAAGAGCTGGCTAAGATGGGCCAGATGGGAGATGCTACTGAGCATCCTGCCTATAAAACAAGTAAATAATTCCCATTCACCTTAGCAGGCAGAAAGCACTGAGGGAGACGCTCAGGTCACGGATCTCTGTTTCTTGGCTACTTATGAAGCTCTCAGATTTAGTGTACCCCAGAATTTGTCCTCAATACCATGTTTCAACTCCTGAAGACCTTTTAAAGGAGAAAAACAAGCACTCAGAGCCATTCAGACAGATGGAGCGAGCGGTGTGAGCTGGACTTGTTGGTTAAAATTCACAAGTGTTCCGATTTCTGAGAAGGAGGTGCTTGTTGAATGGATGAGAACAGAATGAACAAGGGATCGGGTGAGTTTTCCACCACAGAAGAAGCCTGTAGTCTATCAACAGCCGCTGCTACTCATCCCAGCATGTTCATTTATTCACGCCATCATTTATTCATCTTTCCTCCTCTACCCTGGTCTCCATTTTCAAAGTGAATTTCTAAGTTCCTCTGTGAAAGACAGGAACATGATGTTCTTTCTCCAAGAAAGCCCTCCTGCACTCCTCACTCAACAAAAAATAAGACCTTTGTACGTCAGCATTGTACGTTTTTAGTATTTTGTTGGCCCGTTTTACACATAGTTTGGTCGCCGTTTATGAAAGCACTGTGTCTGAGCCTCCGCCACTCCCACAGATGGACGAGAGAGACTGGAGACTGACAGTAATGGAGGGATGGAGTGAGAGTGTGAGATTAGACGAAAGATCTGCCTTTTTTAAGCTTTTTCGCTCTACCTTGGCTCATAGCATGCCTCACTTCTGCGGCACGTTGCCATGGGAACACAGCTGCAGCACTCGAGTCGTGAGTTGGGGAGGCTGGGGGTTGCTATTTAGTAAACCCGTTCGCGTTTCTTCATTGGATTTAACAAGTTGGAAGGAAAAATACGGCTTACAGAACCTACAGTCTTAGCTCTGCCAATACTGTGAGCAAATGTGTTATTTTGTGTTCACTTAGAAGCTTGAAATGTTCTCATCTTAGAGGGGTCTAAGTCAGCTCTCCAAAGGATCACTTCATAGTTCATCCAAATATCTCTATTGCTTACATCTGGGTTCCAACATGTTCAAATTTATTAAACAGACTCGAGGCACACATTTTGAAAGGATTGTTCAGCTAAAAATCATATATTCACCCTTATTCATGTTATTCGTTGTTTTGTGGAAATGTCCCAGTTGTTATTTTGTGTTGTTTTTCTCACTGTATGGACAAAATCAGTGAATTCAGTCATTTTTCAAAATGTCTTTTTTTGTGCTTTGCAGAAGAAATTAACTCATAAAGGTTTGGGAACAACACAAAGGTGAGTAAATGATGACAAAATTATCCACACTTAAACAAAGTTTCTTTATTGCCATGCATGGTTCCATGAACATTTAACAGATACGGGACCATTAGAATAGGTTCTGTAAAGTGGAAAAAAGTCCTGTATGTTATATATATGTTATGTATATGTTAAAATAACCTCTTTTTATAATGATCTTTATATATATATATATATATATATATATATATATATATATATATATATATATATATATATATATATATATAGATCATTATAAAAAGAGGTTATTTTAAGATCTATTTACTAAAATGTTCTTTAAGAAACCCAAAATAGTTCTTCTATCACTGCAAAACATATTCTGGAAACTTTACTTTTGAGAGTGTGGGTGAGCTATCCCTTTAAGATCATCTAACAAGGCATCTTCTCACTTATCTTCTTCTCTCATGCATCACTGTTGTTGTATTGGCTCTCTGACAGCTTTAACTGTGGTGAATAAGAATGTCATCACTAATATAAACACATAACAAACATACAGTCACCATACTATGTTGTTCTCCCTCTTTGGATTGATTAAGAGTCCAGCTCTCAGCAGGCATGCACATGGCATAATGTCAATAGCAGGCACGTGCACACATCAAAGTGGGCTTGAGCACCTGCACTTTTTTCGTTTTTTTTTTTTTTCTTTGTAAATAAATTAATATGTATTGTGTGTGTGTTTCTGTTTGAGCACAGCTTTCCCTGTCAAACAAATAAAAGTCAAGGGGGAAGTCGTGGACTAGTGGTTTGATTCCTAATCCTAAGGTTGTGGGTTCGAGTCTCGGGCCGGCAATACCATGACTGAGGTGCTCTTTAGCCAAGCACTGAACCCCCAACTGCTCCCCGGGTGCCACAGCATAAATGGCTGCCCACTGCCCCAGGTGTGTGTTCACGGTGTGTGTGTGTTCTCTGCTGCGTGTGTGCACTTTGGATTGGTTAAATGCAGAGCACGAATTCTGAGTATGGGTCACCATACTTTGCTGTATGTCATGTCACTAATTTTTTTTTTAAATATCAGGTCGGCTTAGGAAATGTTGAGACTCTCATGGCCGCCAAAGTGAAGGGTCATTCCAAACCAAAGTGCTCAAACCTGGCCACTTCAAAGGGCCCTTTAGAATTAAGGTTTTCAAAGGGTACAACTGATGGACACTTTGGGCTCCCATAATACTTTGCACAGATTCTTTGCATGAGCACGTGATTATGACGCAGAAGGGCACTTCGAGAAACAGTTGTTTGGTCCCCTGCACCCTTTGAAACTCTCACTCCGGAGGATAAATCCTTTCAAGGGATTAGGGCATAGGGATGTGCCCTTCCAAATGGAACAGAGGGTCTGTCGAGTTCCAATGCCTTTCTCCCTCCGCGTCTCCACGCAGCACAGCAGTGTAGCACATATTGATCAGCACATCACTGACAGGCAGAGAGCTGCAGAAGTGAAGAAGTGAAGCCCTCCCTCCCTTTCCAGTTGTGTTTGTCTTGGTGTGAAGGTGAGTGGTGATGAACAAAAGACTAGGCTACCTGTGCCTCAGATTTACAGATAATTATCCAAAACACAAAAGGCAAATAGTTAATTTGTCTGGCTAACATGACTCATGAGAGAGCTACCGTGAAAGTTAGCTAAAGTAGAAAATCTAGTAGGTTAGACCAGTTTGTGTTCTTTCACTGCATGATTTAGTTTATTAAAATGCATTTAGAATGATCACAAAATTCAAGATATGGGGGCAGAAATTTATACATTTATACAATTTCATAGTTTTTAAATAAAATGTATGCATTTAGCAGACACTTTTATCCAAAGTGACTTACAGTGCATTCAGGCTATAATTTTTTTTACCCTATCATGTGTTCCCGGGGAATCAAACCCCCAACAATCCAAAGTTGGTCAAATAAAGTTGGTATGATATGTTAACAATCTACCAGTTGAGCTACAGGAAAACTAAGTTAATCAGTATCACAAGAGGACTGATGTTTTCCACCAAAAAGCAACATGATTATAAATGTGATTTTGATTTTATACAGCAATTAAATAAACAAGAATTTAATATTAAGACACATTTTAGACAAACTACGGACTATTTTTGCTCTATTTCACAAACTAACATAATTCCAATTTACTCTCTGAGCAACATTGAAATCGCATCATATGACCCCTTTACATTTTTCCTTTCTCTTTGGAGTGTTACAAGCTCTTGGTGCATGAAGAAGATCTATAACGTTTCAAAGACTAAAGTCTAAAATCCAAAGAGATATTTATAAAAGTTAAGAGTCAATCACGCCCTCCTAAAATGGCTTGTGGGGCAGTTCTAACTTTGCAGGACAGTCTGGTGCTTCTGAATCACAGCCTGTAAGTACATTTTCATATGTAAAGGATTTGCCACTGATGATTCAAACGGGAGTTTTAAGCAGTTTAGAGTAGGCTTGTTGTTGTTGCTTCTCTGATCACAGATGCAGACTTTGTTTTATGTTTATGCAGCACGATATGCAATGCAATGCATAAAAAGACAGGGTTTTTTTTTTTTAACCTTAAACAAAATAAACTTCATACGGCCCCTTAAAAGTATTTTTTCGTTTTATTTTTTTATTTATTTTTTTTTTTTTATAATTTCAAATATCCTGTATTCAATGTTTTATGTTTAAGTGTACTGCAGGTTAAATGCATTCATGTTCCTGCATTAAATGCATCTAAATACCTAATGTAGCTTTTGTTTTCTCTGAATTGCAAAGATTAATCCGTGTAAACTTATCGGAAAAGATTAATTTCTATCACTGGTGTGAACTGATCACCACGGAATATGCAGAATATCAAAAAGGTGGTGAGCTGTCCACAGTAGTCCTTAAGATATCAGCACTATATAACACACTAAGCATAATATTGTCTAATTATCGTTATCGTTAAAATAACGTGTTCTTGTAGCAGTGATGGATAGAGTCAATAGAGAACGCTTGAACTAAGGCTCAAAATGTCCAGTCAGTCAAGAGTGTTGCTGAGGAAATCATTTTATTATTAGGTCTTTCAACACATATATGTTTTACCAAATAAAAGCACAGCACTTTTAGAGTTCATCCCACTATTTGATGTGAGCATAAGTATTGGAACAGTTGAATTTAAGGCAGATGTAAAAGATTGAAAGCTAATATTTAGTTGCAGATCCCTTGTATGCAATCAGAGCAGTGAGTCTGCAACCCATAGACATCACCAGACTCTTGGTCTTATGCTTTGAAATTATTTACCCAGCTTTTAATGCAGCCAATTCCAACTGTTACTTGTTTTGGGCGAGTTTCTGTCTTTAGTCTCCTCTTCAGATGGCGAAATTAATGTTCAATCAGATTAAAATCTGGAGATTGATTTGGGCAATTTACAGATGAGGTTGTATGCTTAGAGTCATTTGCAGTTTCGCTTTTTTTCTCCACAATTTTGATTTCCAATCACTTAGATCAAGGTTAATCTTTGTCTCAATGGTCCATCAACTCAGTTCCAAAACTCTACTGGCTCACATTTGTGAAGAATCTTGCCTTTCTATTTTTGGTGCTGATGAGAGGTTTGCATCTAGCTTCTGTAATTCTGTGTCAAATTCTCCTGTGGACTGTAGATTGACAGAGCATCACCCCAGCTTTCTGAAAGTTGTTGGTGATTTTTACAGACATGTATTTTAGGGTTCACTTGCACAGCTTTTATGATTTGTCTGTCGTCAACTACTGTTGTTTTTCTCAGCCGATCAGGTCATCGTTGATTGCTGATGTCAACGATAGTTTCCAAACTCTTGATTTCTCCATGCCCTTTGATTTTCCTATAGTTTTAATTGACTTCCTCTTTTCTTTTAGCATCCAAATTGATTGCTTTTCTTTCAGAGTCGGCTTCCTCGGCTTCATCCTGGTTTGTGTCATCATGGAATGCAAGACTTAGAATGCAGAAGCAATGGATATAACTGATAAAACACTTTCCCTTTTAATATCTGAAGAATTAATGCAACAGGACACAGCTGAACACTTACCTGTGAGGAAACTATTCCAATACTTTTGCTTACATCAGATTTACAGATTTCTTGACTCCAAAGCAAAAAGAACAATTTTGTCTTTACTGTTCCTGTATATATACTGTACTGTACTGTATATATATATATATATATATATTATTATTAACAAGTAATTGTAACACTTTACAATTATGTTCGATTAGTTAATGTTAGTTAATGCATTAAAGTCTGTTAATATTGTAAAGTACTACCTAAAGAATCTATTTCGTGCGTACACTTGAAAAATATTAGCAGCAACCAAACATAACGGGTGGCTGCATATTGCGGTTGAAATCACGCAGGAGTGGCATCATCCCAGTGTGGAGGGGTCTACCCCGAGCTTCACTCTCTCACTCCCCCTCCCATTCTCTTTCTGTATCTCTCACTGATCCCACAGTGTAAGGCAGCTAAACAAACAGCGGAATCTTTTCAGTGAAGACAGCGACAGAGGTAAGAAACTTTATATTCATACCACCTAAATTTGCAATAATCGATGGCAGGAATGCCTGGGCGAAATAGATGGAGCACCTCGTTACACTGTATCGGAGGTCAGGCATCGTGGGTGCCCAGACTACGCAGTGCTCTTATGAGAAGCCACCTGCACGAGCCGCGACTCACGCACTTTATCCAGAAATCGTGTATCGTGAAATCGTGCTTTCATGCGTTTCTGGCACAGCGCGGTTTCTGTCCAAATTCATGCGTCTCAAAGCATGTGTGTTGTAAAGCTCAAATGCGTAGGCTTGATGTGATTTCTCTCGCGAATGTTTCATGTGTGGTGTCATGTAAGATTCTGCATATGCTGTAGTTCACTTGGAGCTGGGCTTAATCTGTGGGCATGTAACAAACACGCAGAGCGACTGCAGGAGACACACCGTTAGATCGCCACTGACAGATGTGCGGAGGGGATTTGGTATTAATATACCATGGCGGGGTTTTGTTGGCGAACTGCGTGACACGGTTTCGGCTCACGGAAAAAAAGACGGGAAGGGGATTGTGCTCCAGTATTTCATAACTTTGACACGACTCATTTTGTCTCATGTATTATGCATTTGTATGTTCGTAAGAAAGAATGTTGGAAAGCATTACGTCTCCAAGAATTGTGTGGTGGAATTTCATTAGCTCACAGGGTTTACGTGTTTGTACGGGTGAGAGAGTGAGAGATTTTGAACAATGATTAGTATTTCTTTAAATATGCTTCGAGAAGTAACAAGGCACTGGCTTTGATTTGTCTCTATGACAGTACAGGTCCAATTTCCAGGATAACCTGTTGGACACACACACACACATACACGCAGTATAAATGCACTCGCATTATATACAATCTTTTTATTTATGTAACTGAATTCTTAAATGATTTATATATAGGCCTATAGGCCTACATATATATATAGTGTACATTTTATTTTAAATTATATAATTCAATGGGTTACTTGCTGTTTCTTTATAATTAACTATTATTTTCTAAATACAGCATGAGCAATTGATCTGAATGTAAGCATGGTTTAATTTAGCCATATGCGCAAGGCCACTCACTGATAATTACATCTGTGTTGATATTCAATATTACAGCATAATTGTGAGTGTGATATTGCTTTTATATTATATAAATTAGATTATGTGTTCTAATTTATAAGTTATAATTTAATGACAGATAATTTACAGTTAATACAAAAACTGGACAGTTTGATAATATATTTCATTTCTGTCAAAGCATCCTGATATGAGTTCCCAAGTGCACAGATTGTAAGTTGGTCTTGTGTAATAATTTCTATTGTGTATCAGTCGATTCATATCACAATACCCTGACTGGAGTTAAAGATTTAATTGCATACATTCACCAGTAAAACATCTCAATACTGAAAAGTTATGGCTAATTAATGTCAATGAATGACCTGAAAGTGATAGTGAAAGGGTTTATAGCAGAGCTTAGCAGGATTACGGTCCCATTGGTTTGCACAGGTGGGTGCCGCAGTGTTTGATGTCACTCTGTCAGTCATTGATGTTTGGAGCGATTAGCTCAGTTCCTCAGCTACATGAGCTCTGTGATTGCACAGATAGCCCAGGGCTCAAACGGCTATGGTCACAAAGGTCAAGCCATTTCAAAATCAAGGACATTTTGGACAATGTCTACCAGCATGACTCTGTTTTTACCTCCCTCAAGCTTCATGGTTTGAGGGTGCACAACCTGGTCTTTAAATGGCCAAATGTGGTTGATGTGTGGCGTATGAAAGCATAATGAAGGAAATGGGCACTATGGTTGATGTTGTTCTTGTGCACTTAATGCATCTTTCTCCTCACTGCACAGAGAGGCAGTTATTGTGATGCCAAGCTCAGCTGTCCCTTTGCTCCACATTCATCCCTAAAGATCGAATCCCTAAAGGCTTTCAATGTGCCTTTTAATTAGAGCCTTATAATGATATAAGAGAGACAGAGACTGAAGGAGAAAGTATGTGTGTTAAGAGGGAGGGGTGTCTTATTTTCTGCTTCACATTAATGAATAATTGCTTTGATTTAGTAATGAAGACTATGGCTATGTTGCGTATGATGTCAGAACTGTTATGCTTTTGGGGGGTAATAGTTGTTTTTAATCTCATCAAGTTTAGGCCGCACACTAATTCTGTGTAAAATTAAATATAAGTCAAGTCAGTTTTGCTGTGATTCAGTGGTAAATTATGTTGTTAGAGTTTCATCTAGCCAGTCTATCTAGCATTTAAGCAAATTTTGTCGGAGTAATGAGGCTCTGGTAATTAATAAATTATTTGGCTTATGTAATAGCAGAGTTTTCTTTTTTTTTCTTTTCTTTTTTTGAAGATTAAACTGAATGAGAGTCACCATGACTGTGATGACAAAGTAGTAACTATACACCATAGCACTATTTTAACATTTAAACCAAGCTGATAGGTATTCTTAGATATTTTTCTTAAGTGATATTATTCTATAACTATCTATATACAGTTACCAAATCAAATCTACTAGCCATCACCACCCGACATGATCCTAAGCATTTCAAATATAAGCATGTAGGAACATTTGAATTCAGACCAGTAACCAAATCAGAAACAAATATACGTAATGTAAAATAATGCAATATATACACTACTGTTTAAAGGTTTGGGGTTAGAACACATTTTTAATGCTTTTGACTAAAGTGTCCAATTCTTACCAAGGCTGCATTTATTTGTGCAAATAATATTTATTATTTATTTATTATTAAAATAATATTTTAAAATGTAATTTAGTCCTATAATGTCAAGTTTTTACAACTTGTGCTGTCATCTCAGTAGGATGGTGTTTGTACATGATTTCCCCCCTGCAGTCCATTCCTAATTTACTTACATTTTAAGAGACAGAGAAATTCACACATGCAGATACCTTACATGTATTGTCTAATATGTGTTATTAGACCCACACAAATCCATACATAATTTGCATTCATTGGTATGAATTTGCACCTGTGTGTGTGAAAGCAGATTTATTTCTGTGAGCTGGACGATATAATGGACGTGTTTCCCACCTAAACATGCTCATCATCTTCACGCGTTTGCCCGGCGAAGACTCTTCCCTCTAGTTGATCTACAACTTCCTGCCAGTCAGGCTGTCTGAGTGTGTTATGATGATGTGCTGGTTGTAATTGTTGTGTGTCTCTTCATTACAGAGTCTTATGATGATGGGTTAATGAGGCTTGCCTGTTTACCTTACTGTCACTTCCTATTGGCTGGTTTAGGGGCTAATTACACTAGTTACACTATTACTGTAACAAATTATTATTTGTCCGGTCTCATCTGTGTTTTGATTGTGTTTAGTTTGCCTGCCTTGTTTGGATTCTCTTCAGTTTGGATTATTAAAGACTTTTGAATCTTCTTCTTCGTGTGCTTTTAACGAACCAAGTTGTGTCATTTACAACATGGATCTGTTAGACTCTCTGCAGACAGTCTACTGCGTTTTTGTACATTTATATATTTCAATTAATACATTAAAATCAAAGTATGGAAATGTTTTCTAAAGTTGTTGTATGAAACTGCTTCTTTTTGATATATTTTCTGTGTTATATCTGTGTGGCGTTGCCTTTCAGTGCTTTATTTGTTGTTATATGATTAATAACTTGTTGCTATATGTTTACTCTGGTGATGTGGATGGTTGTTAGTTGTTAGTAGCCCACATCAAAAAACGCCCACCTTCAAACCTCTGTGATGAGTGTAAGGTGCCTTTTCAGTGTAAGTCTATGGGATTTTGGTGGAATTTTTTTGCATGTGTAAGTCTTTTTGACAGAAAATAAGTATTTTTCCTCGGAAAAGTAAAAGCACATTTCTCCTCAATAATTGCATGGATTTTCATGTGCATACTACAAACAATTTGAGTTGTGCACCAGTAGTAATAATGAATGCTTTAGCAAGCATCACCAATAATTTGAGTTTGGAAAGCATGAAAATTAAACAGACATTTTAATTATTATGCGAGTCAGTATATATGTATGAGAAGGCAGTGTCACGCCGCTTGATGTTTATTGTAATGGTTATTTTTTATGTGCGGAAGTTTTAAGATAATATAGAGATAAATTCTAAAATTAACTGGGCCTATGATGATTATAAAATAATCAAATCAGTATTTCATATCCACATATCTATTTATACGGACAGTAGCCATGCAGTTAGAGGGATAATGTACAGCCAGAGGGATCTTGCATTTATTTATTATACACGTTTTGGTTAAGTAAGATTTTATTTTATAGAGTTTTCCATCTCAAGAAAGAAAAAAAAAATGGTCCATCACTCTCACAATCTTAAATTGAAGATCATTGTGACGATAATGTCCGAAGAGAAGTGTTCAACACAGGCAGCAACATTACCACACAACCCTGATGAGAGAACTAGAAACAGAAAGACAGAGAAGAAGAGGGCGAGAAAGAGATTAAGGAACTAACGTAGATATTTGAATGTGTCAAATACGCAGATGTGTAAAATGCACATTCAATTTAAGGTCCCTGCAGTTTGCCCCCTATTGAAGCATTTGATAAAATTATTTTGTGTGATGTTGCTGGCTATTTTTTTGCCTCTCTTACCATAACAAACAACTTACGTTTTATGCTTTGATGATTATGAGCACTACAAAATCATTTTGAAGAGACATTAGTGACTTGACCTGAACTAATTTAATTGTTTTGTTTGTATACGAGCAGTATGCATCATTTCTGCTTTTTCTCACATCTGAAATAGATAATTATTTACCATTTTACCTTTAGTGATATAATGCATTTGTATTAATGGAAAGATTTATGTGAAAATGTATATGCCAATTAAAATGTTGCAGCATTTTCATCATGCTTACTGATCTTTTATCACCTAGCTAAGTTTGATTTTGCATTAAAATTAGTGCATTATAATTATTTTATGTATATCTTTCTCTTGTATTGCAATATGGCAGATCTGTTTATTGGTGCCTGGATTGGTACAGATGTTCAAATCCTTGATTCAGAGACCTTCACGTCCAAATATGTCAGAGACAGGCACACAGCCGGGGTTAGTGTTCACGCTGTAAATACAGAAACTGACTGCATGTTCAAATATGAGCAAGAGAAGGTGTGCATGGTGAGAGACTTTTGTGTGTTAGTCTGTGTGTGTGTTTGAAGGGGTACCATCTGCCATCTGCAGTACTCTATGCCAGGCCCGTTACCCCCCATCATCCACTAGTGAGTGTGTGAAGCATACAAACCTGGGAGTACGAGAGAACGAGACAGAAGCTGAGGATTTTTAGCAACAAGTAACCAGGAATGTCTTGATGATTTTTCTTCTCTTTTTCCTGTTTCAGTTAGACGAACCACTGTTCAGAGAGCAGCTCAGAATCACAGATACTGGTGTTTTTTTCTGCCTGTCCCAGTTCAATGTTTTGGCAATAAAGTTTATCTGAGTCTCTGCCCACATCTCAACTCCCACCCTCTCTCTCTCTATCTACCACCAGCAGCATGTAAGAATCAATCTCAATTTTGTGAATACCAAGCTTTCTGTGGTTTTACTGGTTAATCTGATATATAGTTTATACATTTAATGGTGTTGAAGGAAAGAGCAGAATCTGCAGAAACAGAATTCACCATGGACTGTTTGTACCAGTGGTGAATAACTTATAACTCAGCCTAGTTGGGAATTAGAGTGCTACGATACAACTTTTGCAGTCCTAAATATTTGAGGATTACACTATTAAACTTAGTTAAAATATAACCCTACAGAGTTTCTAAATCTTCACAGAAGCCTCCAATCATGTGTAATGTCTGGAACAAAATGTTTGGTGATTGGATTACAGACATGAGATCATGTTCTGTATGAAAGACTTAAATCCTTCAGACATAAAGGCTGATGTTCACATTTACACTCGTTTAACTTAGATACCGGTAGTTTCTAAAAATTTATTTACAGTTTTAAATAAACTTCTTAAGCTGTAATTTAAAATTGTATGTAACAAGACTATAGGGACTAGAGAATATCCTTAAAGTCTTAAAGAGACTTTGTTAATAATTAAGATAATTAATTGAGTTAGTTACAAACTAACTTTCACTTTGTAGCCTCTAGTGCAAACTCTAAAAAAGGTGAAGTGACATTCAGCCAAGTATGGTGACCCATACTCAAATTTGTGCTCTGCATTTAACCCATCCGAAATGCACACACACAGAGTAGTGAACACACACACACACACACACACACACACGGAGCAGTGGGCAGCCATTTATGCTGCGGCACCCGGGGAGCAGTTGGGGGTTCGATGCCTTGCTCAAGGGCACCTAAGTCGTGGTATTGAAGGTGGAGAGAGAGCTTTTCATGCACTCCCCCCACCCACAATTCCGTCCGGCCTGAGACTAGAACTCACAACCCTTCGATTGGGAGTCCAACCCTCTAACCATTAGGCCACAACTTCCCACAAAGTTAGCTATGTCTCACTTTAAGTAAGACCTTACATATGGCTTGTGCAACCAATACAAGTCACTTATCTCCACATTCTGACAATGGAGACTTTCACTGAACTATAAATGGACATTTTCTGTAACGATGCTTTAATGATGCAGAAGCAAAGAAGCAGAAAAATTAGTAAATGCAGCTTCCTGCCCTACACAGTAGTGTTTTCATTACCTAAATCATAATGATTTCCCCAGCCCTGGACTGGTGCACAGCATGCCCTGGATAGTTAAGGGACCCTTTAATAAACAGAGTATCGTGAAGTGAGAATTAATTCACCACCCATTCACTGCCTGTTTGCATTTGCGTTTGTTTGCAGTATCACTGCAAGATAGAAAAAAAAGGGAGGGTTGAGCCTGTTTTCTGCATTCTGGTTTGATCTGATTCTCTCCCATAAATATTTATACCTTTTGTGCACTTCAATGCGTGCTGGAGTAATTTGTTCAGTGTGTTAAATGAGAATGCAAATGGTCTTAACACTGGTTTTGTTTGAGCTTGATTGTTGTTGAAAATGGTTATGATATTCATGTGGGTTTTCTTTTATAACGTGAACAATAACTGAAGACACATAAAGGTCTAATTTTAGAGTAGTCCTCCAGAGAATAACTTGATAACACAAACTTGATAACCTTCTAAAGCACATAGTCTGTGAAACTGTCAGGATCCCACAACTCCCACTTGGATTTGTTGCTTCTTTTTGGTCTTTCATTAGTGCAGTGATTCTACAAGAATGGCTTTCGCTATGTGTGTACATTTTCCACAGCAGTCCTCTGTCGGGGATCGAAAAGTTGAGTCAAACAGGATCTTAGACGTCTTCATAGTCCTGTTCAGAGCTGAATCCAGTAAAAGAAAATTGAGACATAGTGCTACTAAAAGATCAGGATCTGTGTTCTGAGTTTACCTTAGGCTGGTTACATCTAACTGGCTTTCATCTAACTTTTTCTCTAAATTAATACATTTCTATTCAAACTATTATGTGGGCTTAAACAGAAATGCATATTTTTATTTTCTCAAATAGAAAAATATATATTGCTATTTCTCCAGGTTTCACACAGATTTAAGAGGTGCACATCTGTGTAAATAGCTCAAGCAGTAGAGAATGCAGTAGAGGAAGTAACTCAGAGGTCATGGGTTTTCTCCCTGTGAATGCATAAACTGAAAAATGTTATATCTTGAATGTCATTCAGGTTGATTTGAATGACAGAAACTTCTTTTATACACATGCATAAATGTAATCAGAATGTGTGTTTCAAACATGTCACCTACAGTAACATTCTGAGGTCACTGGAGTCGGCTTTACTGAGAGCCTTTACAGAGATTCATTCATTCACTGAAGAGTGAATCAGAAATGTTCCTTTCCCTTTTACATATGCTCATTAGATTTGTTATGCCCATTGTTGCTCAGCAAATATAGTTTTTCGTTTTTTTTTTAATTAAGAGGCTGACTGGGCACAGTAATTATAATGAACAGAATATAACTAAATATAACTTAAATTTAGGGGGCAGTCGTTGCCTAATGGTGGCCTAATAGTTAGAGAGTCGGACTTGTAACCTGAGGGTTGTGGGTTCGTGTCTGGCAGGAATTTTTGGTGGGGGGCAGTGAAAAACCAGCGCTGTCTTTCATCCTCAGTACCACGCAGAGGTGAGACCCTTGAGCAAGGCACTGAACCCCAAACTGCTTACATGGCTGCCCACTGCTCCGGTTGTGTTCACTACTGTGTGTGCACTTGGATGGGTTAAATGCAGAGCACAAATTCCAAGTATATATGGGTCACCATACATGGCCACACACTTCACTTCACTATCACTTTTACTTTCACTTAAATGACATGTTGATGTATTAAAACACACCTTCCTATTACTTCTTATAAATGTTGTATTGTGACAACATTTCAAATTTTTTAGAACAATTACATTGTGCAAATATTCGATCCCAATAATATTTTTTTTTTGGGTATCTTAAGTGTTGTTAATTCAGTAATTCCCCCCTTTTTTAGTACTGGGATTTTTTTTTTTTTTTTTTTACTCTGATATATCTGTAAAAGTGAAACATAACAAGTTCTGAGACAAGTGCATCGTCACTTAATGGGCAGACGCAGTGGCACACAAATCTCAGTGTGTGAACGTGTGTACAGAAGAGGTCACTTTACTGGTCTGTACTCAGGCCCTCATCAGACTGACATGTTCACTCAAGCACAGCATGTTTGCAAGGTCAGCAGTCACCAATGGGACTTCCATTTCTAACTCTTTTTCTCCCTGTGGACCCACACTAGTATTACACAGTTACTGAGGCACATAAATGGAGACACAGCCGCCAGAGTGGGGCTAAATGTGTCCGCTGAGACTTATCAGGACACTTCTCTTCTGGCGCTTTTTAAACTCAGTCTATATACACTGCTGTTCAAAAGTTTAGGATCAGTACAATGTTTAATGTTTTTTTTTTTTTAAATAAGTCTCTTTTGCTCACCAATGCTGCATTTATTTGATAAAAAATACAGAAATAAATGTAAAAATTTGATAGAGCGACCATGTTGAGCATTGCATTTTTCAAGTCATCTAATTGCCCATTTGGGCAGTGGCAGCCCAGATAAAGTCCAATTTATATATTAATCTATTAACTCTATTAAACTATCTTACTCTCATTATCTGTTGCTATTTTTCTGTCTGTGAGTCATGACTTACTTCTATTTTCAGAACCATGGACAGCTCAGTTACTTCTGTGCTCAATCAGGAAAACATCACATGCTGCAGACATGCTCCCATCATGCAGAGATGAACTGCTTTCTGATTCACAGGGTTTCACACACTGAGCAGGGGATATGTATAGAAGTTCACTTCTTGGAAGAATTTATTCATTCATTTAGATCTCACAAGATATAAGAATAAGTGTGTGTTAAATTACAGTGTTACATTGTTTACTGTTGCATTGGTTAATTTTCCCTTTTACATCTGAATATAGAATTGAACAGATTTCACTAACCATGGGATTTCCACATCTTTGATTTGATACTCTTTTGCACTTCGTATTGCTGACTTGAATGTTGAAAGACAGATGTATTCGAATTCATTGGTAGTTCATGGTGTGCCACCCTAATTTCTCTTTTAAAAATATGGTTCTGATTTTAAATCAAATCCTAGATAACTAAACTTAAATAGTGGACTTTTTCCCCCCTTTCAAACCCTAATGTTTCCTTCACATTTTGATAAAATAATCTTTGTAATGGAGGAGGCCAGAGTTAATAGAATCCTATTGAAGATTTTAGATTCACAGTAAGGGGTGAAGTAGAGGAGTGACATAACTGATTATGATTAGCTTAGCCTTCCCTTTACTGTTCACTCCACGCCAAATTGTTCACCAGAATTAACACAAACCTTGGGTGTTTTACTAATTTTGCACAGTTTCTCTGTCAGTGGCCAGCCCCTCTATAAGCTGTTCTTTGTGCAATTTCTAAGTTTGATCTATTCCGTGATTCAGCATTAGTGGATTAGTAATGATGCATTGCCAAATGGGCTTCCCTCTCGCATGTGATTGGGTCAGCGGATAAAGCATCAGGTCAACTCTTGTCTGGCACCACAACATTATACACAGATTTCAGCAGCCTTTGTATTTCTGGGTAAATGTTGATTTCCATGCCAAACCAGGGGGACTTGAGAGCCTCGGGGGCAGTTATTCACACTCACAATCATATGATAAGCAATCATAATGCATTATGCTACTTGTGCAAGATGCATGCCTAATTTGTTCTGAGTGAGTCATATGTCACTGACACGTTGACTTGAATTACTGCTTGTGTGTGTGTGTTTTCATGCACACATTAGTGAGGTTCATGTTTTGTCCTTCTGACACTGAAAATCAGCCAAAAAAATTTCTGACTAAAACACTAGTTCTTTCACTGAGTATTGTTAACCAGTATCACAAACAAGAAAGTTTTTCTTTTGAATACAAGTGTGGCTAGTAATTTGTAACGGGAAATGTGTAGGATTTATCCTTGTAAAAGTGAATATTTTGCAGTGGCTAAATATTGTAATGTGATTCTTAATGTCATTTTTTTTGTGATTACATAAGTGTCCTACACTTGTTGTTTGTTTATTTATTTAGTTAGTTTGTTTGTTTCCTGTTATTATAATAATAATACAGTGCAATTATTCCTGTAAGTGTAAAATAGTTTTAATACAGAAGTTCATTTAACAAAAGTTGATACTGAGTTACTTATGTTTTAGACACAACATTGGCAATTACATTGACTATTATTGCACCACCAATAAATATAGTTTCAAACAAACCCAAAGCATTATTAACTGTTTCGCCCAGGATTTCTGAAGTCAATGTGTTTGAATGAATCGCTTGAGTGATTCAACGACTCACTCATAAAATAGCCACTTGTTATGTTCCTGAATGAATCTTCATATTTGAAAACAGTGCACTGATTAATTTTAACGATTCACTCATAAGGTCGATAACGTACTTCCACCTCCTGGCCTAACAGTGTTAATGCAGAAGGAGTCACTGATAAATCCCCACCACAGCATGAACAGTGAAACAAGCTGTGGAAATCCTGGTGCTGTGTTAGCACTCTTGGGACGCCGCTCATATATCGTGTAATATTAAAAACATCAAGCTTTGTGTACTGCCAAGCAATGCACAGACCAGAAATGTAAATTTAATTAAACTCCTTTTCAAAGACTGATTTCCTTTTAATATCTATACACCTCAGTCTCTTTACACCCTGTTCACAGTCTGGTCATCCTTCTTCACTCCCATATTACCTCCCTGCACTGCTTGATTATCACAGGCGAGCCAGCGCTGGGCAGCCAGGAGTATTCAGTCTGGTCGAGGGAGATTGAGCATTGAAAGAAAGGTTCTTATAAGCGCATGCTGTCATGCTCTGCTGCTCGCAGGGGTTACAATGGCAACAGTTGTGATGACTGTGCAAAATGGGATTATTGCAGTGTTGAGATTGTAACACACTGTGGTCCAACTATACAAATGCAGAAGCAGGGAGCAGGAGGAGGCTGTGCATGGGTTGATATAGTAGGCGCTGTTGTGCAATATGCACACTAGGTTACATTGATCTGGCTTACCTTTGTTGAGGTTTATGAAGGAAGAAGAAGCCTGCAAATACAGTACTTGTTTTAGAGATGTTTCCATGTTGAAAGTACTTAGGGCTTGTATTAAAAACTGTGTTGAGTCTTTTTCAAGAAGTTTTAGCTTGAAATGATGGTTTGTAAATGCTATAACTGGTTTACAGTAGTTTAATTAGCAAGTGTGGCCTGGTTATGTAACGCTTATTAATTCCTAGTGGTGGGTTAGTGTAAGGCTTTAAAAACAGATGGCACAAATGGACAAAGAAGGGAGAGAAAGAGACGAACTGAGATGGAGGGAGAGGCGCACAGTTTCAGAGCTGAGTTAAATCATCAGGAAAGAGGGATGGAGGGCATGCGAGAAAGAAAGAGAGAGAGAGATGCAGCCTGTTCAAAGCAGTTCACGCCCTACTGACTCACTAACACCCCAGAGTGCCACATGACCGCATGCATGGAGGCGTCTGAGTGCCTGGGGACAATGAAAAAGAAGAAAAGATGGAGTAGAGAGTTAGGACAAGGTAAGAGTGATTTTCAGTTTCCTTCACTATATTAAAGTTAACAAATCAATGTAAAAATCAACAGAGAATCTAACCAATCACTGTAAAAAATGTAAATGTGGTCAAAATGTGGATTACTTATTAAATCGATCCACTAGAATTTCCATTCATCTCAAGAGTGACTGCCACACTGAACCCTTGATTTCAACCCACAAAAATAAAAAGATGTTTCATTGCGCATTTAAATTTGAAATAAAATTTAAAAAGTGGTGCTAGTTCATCATAAATTCAACCACTATTTATATAATAGCTTGTTTTAGAAAATCAAGACGAAATGCTAAAAGTAGAATATATATTCCAATATGCTGATTTACTATCAATGATGTTCTTTTTATCTTTCTATACATCAAATAATCCTAAACAAAATGTCACAGGTTCCAAAAAAATATTAAGTGCCAAAACTGTTTCCAGCACTGGTAATAAATCAATATATTAGAATTATATTTTGAAGGATCATAACTCTGAAAACTGGAGTAACAGCTGATGAAAATTCGGATTTGCATCACAAAATAAATTATATTTTAAAGTATGTATTATATATGTATAAATAACCTCTGACACAGAGAAGAGACCGTTAAGTTACTGAACATCTGAACATAATGAACCAAATGCACATTGACAGATCTTCTACTGTCTGCTCACAGAAGTATATTTCTGCAAGCGTAAATATTGTGGAAATATCATAATTAATTGTGTCTAGGCATATGGGAGTCGTCATGTGACAAGCAGCAGCCACTACAGCATATTGGCAAATTATTATTAAGCTTTTTTTTTTTATTAGAGACATTCCCAGACACATTAACTATATAATGAAATATCTCGATTCTCACATTTCATAGAATGTTAATAATGATAATATGTGATGGTCAAAGTAGCCTAATTATGTAATTTATTATAAAACCCTGTCTATTTACTTAAGTAACAGATATAGGTGTCATGCCATAACATATTTTTAATACGACTGACTTTATATTAAATGTGAATTTAACATTGAAAGGTGATATAAAAATTGCTACTAATCTTTCATTGTTCAGAAAGAGAGCAAATAACATTTGCATTATCAAAGATCATTTTCACTGACAGTCTAGAGTTCAATCACTCTCAGAAACTCCCATTAAAATCACTGAAACTGTTAACACTGTGAAATCAATATCTTAATTATAGATTCATACACACATCTGCACTTTGTTGTTTCTGACGAGAGAATTCGCCGGAAAGAGGTCTCCAGTCAGCGAGAGTGAAGGAAGCACCGGCATTTTAGTGATGACTCATCTGAATGCCTCTGATTGGCCATTGCATTCAAAAGCTCAACATAATCTTGTCTGATTGGTTATAATGAGCAGTGCTGTAAACACGCATCTATCTCTGGCTCAGCGCCAGCAAGCGATCACAGATCTGAATTTAGCAGCGGATGATATGACTTGCTGAACGTACTCGCACCGGTGTGATTGTATTAAAATTAATAAAATCTTTATCGTCTATTTTTTGTCTTTTGGAAGCTGCATTCAACTTGACTCCCCTCTGTTATAAGCCACACATACAACAAACTAATGTCACAGTGGTATCGTGTACTGTAATCAAATGTAGCCAAGTTATTACCTGTTAAACAGTAGACAGCACACGCGTTCATCTAATAAGGATCTCCATCGCAAGCAATAGCCTTTGCAGATTTGCTTTCAATTCAAGTTTTCAACGCTGCTGATATTCTTAAACGCTACAACTCTGAGTGAACCGCTACAGACGCTAAGCACCTGCAGCAGGGAACTGAACGAATCATTCAAACTGATTCATGAACCAATTCACTCGTTTGCCAATTGGTTTGATCAAGCCTTTGAACAGATATGACTCAAAAGAAGGAATCATTCGCGAATGGGCATCGCTCATTGCCCAGAGAAAAGTAGACGGCGCGTTTGGAATAAACTGAAGCAGTTATAACATTTATTGCATTAAGATAAAGTAACAAGAGGAGCGTCGCCCACAAGTAAAAGTACAGATTTCCCCCTAAAATTTACTCAAGTAAGAATAAAAGTACCCATCTTTAAATATACTCCAAAAAGTATTAGTTACACCAAAAAATTACTCAAGTAAATGTAACTCGTTACTACCCACCTCTGGAAATGGCTAAGCATCATGAAGAAAGCAGATGAAGAATATACATTTTTCAGTTTTATTTCAGCTAAGTATAAAGTAAATGACAAAGTTTTTTGCTGCTTGAAGCCTGGAGATCCTTGTGATTCTCAAATGCAGTGAGAGGTCATTGTGCACTCCACAGTTGTTGACATGAGTTTGAAAACAGCTGGATGCCAGTTTCCCCACTCTGCCTATGAGCCATGTGTCACTCTTTATCACCTGCCCAGGGTGCAGTGGCACCAGCACTGAGAGTGATTCTGATTGGCACTCAAAAGGTCTGTGTTATCTAATGTTAATGTTAATATAATTTTGTTACAAAAACTGGATGTATTAATAATGATTCATTAATTAATTTTATGTTTTATGTTTTGTTTGGAGATTATCTCTTTAGAGAGGCCTGTTTTGTTGGTGTCTTGTATCAAGAGGTTTTTTTCCTCCTCCAATAGACTATCTCTCTTATGGCATCACAAGAAGGAACACATTAACTCTATTAATGTAAAAAATTACACTACCATTCAAAAGTCAGTTTGTGGTCAGTATTTTTATTTTATTTTTTAATTTAAAAATGAACATATTTATTAGGCAAGGACACATAAACTAATCAACAGTAAAGACATTTACAATTTCACAAAAGTTATCTATTTCAAATAAATGCTGTTCTATAGAACTTTCTTCATTAAAGAATCCTGTGACATTGAAGACTGGATAAATGACTGCTGAAAATTCAGCTTTGCATACAAGATCATTTACAATATGTATAAATATATTTATTTTTGGGAGGGGGTTCAAAGCTCCAAAGGCGATGAATTGAAGAAAAGACCCAGGTAATAAAACCGCTTAAGAATAGGTGACTTTCCTCCTTAAACTTTGAATAATTGGTCTACAAAGAGACATTTTGAGAGTTTAAGAGATGCCAGTTCTTGGTTGATTAAAACCACAGGATGCTCCTTGTCATTGAGAATTTAAGAACAACTAGTGCTCAGTCATGAATCTGACTCATCCATTGAGTATATGGGAAATTTGGCAGTGTGTCTAGCCCTTTGAAGCTCTTTCTGCACTTTATATGAGAAAATGAGGATATTAACCAATAAGCATTAGTTGTGTAAAGAAATTTTGTCCTCGTGTTCCTGGTGTGGAGCAAGTTGTTCACACATCTTCATGGTGTCATGAGTCCTAAGCAAAGTTGGGAATCTGCCTTTATCCACTTTATAAACAAGTTGACATTGCTGTAACACATTTTTTTGGCCAAGAAAATGTTGCATTCCACACAATACTGTATAGCACAAACACTCTGCGGTCAGGATGAAGCTCACACACATGACTTCTAGCATATGGTGAAATGCTGAGCTGATCAGTTTCCTCATGGCCTACATAATGGAGTGGCAGAGAAATTATGATTATTGTTTCCAAACCTCCTTGGCAGGGAATCCTGAAAGCTGTCTGTGCCAAAGAGTAATTTAAAAGGGGTCAAACTGATGGATTTCTGGGCAATTCTTAAATTCCAAAAGAGGATGTATGAGATCCTGTGGTCCCCGTCTAAAGATTGAGAACATCTGAGAACCAATTTTCCTCACTTCACTTGCGTGCCATGTGCTTCTGTTTATTCACTGGCCAGGATGTTGAGTCATCTACACACAGTTATCCAGAGCAATGATTTGCATGGAGGGACACCCAGATTCGTATCTGCCTTTGTACCATTTTCTATGTTTGAATTATATGACTTGAATTATATGACAATAATTTAAGTTGAATGTTAATGTGTTCTTCCAACATATGCATGCGTATCATTTTGTGATATAAAATTGTAATTTCATTTATTTATACAATGTAAAAGTCCTGTTTGAAAGGCGTTCAGAACATTTGAGGGAACAGTGCTTTCTAAATAACTAACAACAATTTTTATTTTAAAAAAGTAGATGTTTTTGACACTTGTGATTTGGAACTGTTCAGTACTGGGTCATTGTGTTCATTATTTATATTTATAGAAACTCTTAATATATATAAATATATATATATATATATATATATATATATATATATATATATATATATATATATATATATATATATATATTAAATCTCAATTCTGATTAGCTGATAAGAGTGTGATATGTATGTGATAACACACCTTGAAATGTCACAACTGACCAATCAGAATCAAGTATTCTAGAGCCATGTAATAATGAAATGATAACAGAACTCCAACTGTTTCACCATTTGTTTCACTCTGTTTGCGGTATTTCTCACAGCGAGTGTGATGAAGGATGCCCAAATCTACTATAATTTAAAAAATAATACTGCTTTTGTGTCATAGAATGTGGTTTTAAGAGTTGTTTAGGAGAGAATGTACTTGTCTGGACTTCAAATATGCGGTTTGATAATAAAGATAAAGTCTATTTGAAAATTAGCTTCAAAGTTATCGGAGATGTGGGCTCCAGGGCATCAGTGGCCATTCAGCGCTCATGAACCTGCCGAGAGCAGCCCCAGGCTGACGATACATGGGGCAACATTTTGAGCAATGTTGCCAGGAAACTTTGGTCAATGTTGCCTTCAACGGGCAACCAGGTGAGACACAGGGCCCACGACCCACAACCAAATTTGATACCCATTCTCAATGGAAAAGTGGCCAAGCAACATTGGCCAAAAAAAGTGGCCCAGCACAATTGCTCAAAACGTTGCCCTGTGTTTCATCAGCCTCACGTCAGCCAGATCTTCTGGAATATGTAGCTGGCTCTACAGTTGTTAAACATGAGATATAATTAATAATAGTAGTAAATAATTGTAGTATTTAATATTGGAAAATGGTGTGTGTTTTCTTGATGGTGATTTTATTCACATTGTTCCGTCTGTAGATTGCAACAAGACACAGTTTTTATGAGTCAGCAGTACAGAATTTTATATTGAAAGACCCTGAAACGCTGTTGTAAACAAGAAAGTTCTTTTTACTTTCTACAACAGTGAGACACAGCCAACAAATGCAGTGAGCAGCACTGTCATCGGAGATCACCCTTAACAGATGAAAAGACAGTACGACAAATATAACGCTTTCCTCAGCAGAAACTCAAGCAAATGTTTTACTATGAAGATGAGATTGGGCTTAAGAATTAATTCTGTGCCAGCTGCAGGTAATCACACTCGCTCAGTCCATCTTTCTCATAATACTGTACTCCACACATTACACTGTTTTTAATACAGTAATACAATAAGCTTTTAATGAAGCAACTCAACTTCCTTCGTTACTAGTTCTAAAGTCACGTTCTCAAATTAGTAACAGAGACTTGAGCTCAGCTGTTAAACTGTCAAACTGCGATTGGAATCCATGGCGAAAGGAAGTAGTTCCACATAAAAGAGTGCTTTTTAAAGACACCTGTGTTGTTTCTTATATTTATACACTCTTGCCATAGAATTGTTGTATAAACGCAATATCACACTCATAGCCATGAGATATGGCTTTATATCTGCACAATGCTCTTATCTACAGCTGAATCACAGCCATGCTGATATTCAGCAATATCTCACGTTTATCCGTGTGATATTGCTCACACTTGATGAGGCAAAATATTATGAACACATAAAGGTAGTGAAAATTTTTATCATACCATAACAATGTTCCATGTGAAGGACTGGGTAATTTAAATAGTAAACGGAAAATCAATTCATGCAGTCAGTCCATTGGTGCAGGAGAAATGAGCAGAAATGAAGTTTTTAGTGAGTCTGACGATGGCCAAATTGTCTGACCATCTCTGAAACATCGAGACTTAAGGGGTACTCCTGGTCAGCATTTATAAGAACCTACAACAGTGGTCCGAAGAGGCACAAACCACAAATTGGTGATAGTTTGTAGGGCGTCCAAGGCTCATTTATATTATATATGGTCTTATTGGATTTATATTATATTATATTATAATGATGGGCCTGTGTAGGTGCAGACTGTCATGAGTGATCCCTGATGATCCCTGTCCACAAAGCTCCTAGAATGGCACACAAGCAATGAAACTGGACCTTGGAGAAATTAAAGAAGGTTGTGTGGACTGATGAGTCCTTTTTTTGTTACATCGCAATTACTTGGGGATGTAATGGCATCAGGATACACTTATGGGAAGACTGTGATGCTATGGGCAATGTTCTGCTGGGAAACCCTGTTTCCGGGCATTCATGTGGACGTCAGATTGACATGTCATTTACCTAAACCTCACTCCAAACCAGGTACGACCTTCATGGCAGTGGTGTTCCCTGATGGCAGTGGCCACTTTCAGCAGGATAATACACACACTGTTCAGGAATAATGGGGATGGAAAGAACCTCAAACTCTCAACTTGAGTACATCTACTGTCAATGTCTTGATGCCAGATACCACAGGACAACTTCAGAGTCCATGACTTGGATCAGTGTTGTTTTGGCAGCACAAGTAGGACGTACATCATATTAGACATTTAGTCATAATATTTTGGCTCACTGGTGTATTTCATAATGCAATGTTAAATGTTGGCTCACAAACATAGACATACATCCGTGTGATGCACCTCCTTAATGTCTAATAACGAGTGAAATTCTTCATTGTTCTTCTTTAAGTCTCCTCCTGCACCTCATTATGTATCAGGGCGCATGCAGGGTTAATACTGCAGGTAGTTAATGAGTCACCCTCAGAGCAGAAAGGGAACAGATTGTGTCCTGGGTGCAAAACTTGATGAATAGATAATGACTATAAACATTTGGCACATCGCCCTGTGTACTGGAACAATTCAAATGTGACATAGTGATGGTATGTATGTGTGTGTGTTTTTTTAAGACACCTGATGACTTGGATGTCCTGCTCTCACCTAGCAGATGGAAAAATACCATTCTCACAGATCACAGTTTGACTGCTGCTATACAAACATCCTCCTGCTTTCCCTCAGCATTTCAGCAGTCTCGCTCTCTCCCGCTTTCTCTCTCTTTTTTTTGAACTGCATTCTGCTTTCACCTATTTGCGAAACAAGACTTTACGGATCTTCTGTATGCACAAACAGCTTTTAACACTCCAGAGACAAAGAAATCACATCATATGATCCTTTTGAGAACATATACTGTCCATATACAAAAGTGAAAGTGACGTAGCATTCAGCCAAGTATGATGACCTATACTCAGAATTCGTGCTCTGTATTAAACCAATCCAAAGTGCACACACACAGCAGTGAACACACACACCGTGAACACACACCTGGAGCAGTGGCCAGCCATTCATGCTGTGGCACCCGGGGAGCAGTTGGGGGTTCAGTGCCTTGCTCAAGGGCACCTAAGTCGTGGTATTGCCGGCCCGAGACTCGAACCCACAACCTTAGGGTTAGGAGTAAAACTTTCTAACCACTAAGTCACGGTATACTGATAAACTGTAACACATTTACATATATGTTTAACATGTAAGGGATCATTATGCATCACCCAATACACTCTTATGGGAATCAAATGCAAACAATTAACATTTGAGTTGTAATGGCACAAAAATTTAAAACATGAAAGTACCTGGGACAAGAAGCCCCCGGGGGCATCTGCCATTTACGGAACATTTTATCTTAAGGCCAAATTAATCCTAATAATTTTCTTTTCCTGAAAAAATAAGTAACAAACCCACACACTATCAATATTTGCTATCGTTACTTTTTTTTGATTCAACAATTTTTTTGTATTTTGTTCCTACCTACCGTTGTTTCAGGTGTGCTGAGATTACGTTGATCTTCCTGAAAAAAATGCCATAAATTAAACTGGTAAAGTTGTGGATCTTGGCAATGTAATTTGAATAAATTTACTGAAATTGAATGTTTCATAATGACAAGTAAATTACAGGAACATAGTTACAGAGAGGGGCTTCTTCCCCCACATTAAATCCATTTAAAATATTCTCTCAATTCATTTTATCTAAGGCTAGCAGCACTAAGCTAAATACATTAAACATTTAAATAAATGTACAATGTTTGTTTTTATGTTTTTGACTCATAGCTTATAGTGTTTACAATGGCTACTTCACATGAATGTAAAAAAATACTTCAACATTATGTGTCTGCATTGCTGAACTGATTGCTGCAGCCTGCTGGTTTTTGTGTTTGTGAGCAGGGTGAACAAGTTAAAATAACAGCTGTGTTGTAACATTTAAATATACATAGGGCACATCAATCACTTTAACTGCAGCTGTGAGTGATGCTTACAGGAGGCAGTAGTCATTAGCTGAAGTATGAACATAGTGACTTATTGCAATTTCATTTTGTTCTGCTGAGAATTTGGACAATAATAGCCCATTAGTGTTGAGTCAGAAACTCTGTTCCTCATTTTACAGAGAAATAGAAACGGATGAGACACCACAGAGAAGCCATTCGGTGTGATCAACAACCATTAGTCTTGTTTTACGCCATATGTGGAAGTGGTGAGCATTTATTTTGCTGTTAATATTTCTAGTATTGACCGATATTGGATATTAAACTGTGCTCATTTCCCATATTTTTACATTTAGATTATCATCTAGAGATAATTTAATGCTCAATTTTAATATTTATCATGATAGTATTAATTTAATAACACATTTAGATGCACTTTTTAGCAAATCTCAACATGAAAATCCATATGTGTACTGTGGGTTATAATTTTGGGTTATAATTTTAGCATTTGATTTATTTTATTTTAATTAGACAAAATAATATAAAATTTTAATATTGGTAATTAATTTGGGCTCGGATTAAAATTAATCACCATTAGGATGTAAACGTGATTTATTGTAAAATATGGCATGTCTCATGTAAAAAATAAATAAATAATAATATTAATGATGTTCAAGTTCACAATAATTTCCACTTACCCACCCCTGATAAACATTTTATAATTTACCCCTAATAGTATAAATACAAATATTGTACTTTTGTTGCTTTTTTTTTGTTTTTTTTTTGTTTAAACAGCTGAAATGTCAACAGAAGGTTCTTGTAAGATTGAGCCGAAACAGAAGCACACGAGGAACACTTAGACTTAAAAGCATTGTGTTTGAGACTGCAGAGGGTGGTGTGATGATAGTAACACCTCGGGCTGACTGAGACATTATCAATAGCCATTGATCTGAGATGGAGAAATGGGGCTGATTAGATTAATTACATAATTACTATGAATAATGAGTTTCCCTTGAGGGAATCTGGACCTTCTGAGTCTTTCAACATGCAGGTCATGTTTCTTCTGAGACCCTGACAAAAGGTCCACTTTTAGGTCTGTATATAAGGTAGCATGTGTGAAATTACAATCTCAGGCTGACAAAGAGCACAATCTACATCCTCAGCTTGACCATTTGTATAAAGAGCTCTTTGATCTGTTCATCATCCCAGCCAAAAGCAATATCTAATACACTGTACTGCAGATGAACTCTCTATGTATGGTCATTTTAACACCAAGATGCTTTAAAGCATGGTGATCTGTATTTGAATCCATGCACCGTTGCTGAAAATTCAACATTTCACTCTCAAAGTACATCCCTGAGGACAGAGAGGACAAAATGGAGAATGCGACAGAAATTGAAGGGGGCCGCAGGGTACCAGACAGAAGTCAGAAGCCAAAACAAAGTTGGAAAAGAACCACACCTGTGCACTGGTCCGAGATTTGATTCATCTGGAAATCACAGTGCGACTGAAGTTATTCTGCTTTTGGCTAGCGGAGGGCCAAGATACAGAACAGGACTCGGACAGGAAGTCAAATCCCTATAATAACGGACACCTTTAACACTGCCAATCATTCCTAGAGCTCTTTTCTGGCTGTTATTGTCTACATTTTACCAAGTGTATTATTGTTTATCACTGAGACCTTGGCTGAGAGGCATCTCGCACATTTATTTACCGTGATAGAGTGTCAGTGGCGATATAATATAGATGTGTGGGGCGAATATTCATGTGTATGTGTGAGAGAAAGAGAAAGAGTGCATGGTATGCTGTGCCAGTGCACATGTCTGTGCAGATAAATTCAGGGATTAGTGTGTTAGAGATGCACAGACTGACTGACAATCTCTCCTCCCTTCAGTGCCACTGTGAGACAACTGAGAACTCATTAACTCACTGCACTCACGGACCAAGAGAGAGTGAGAGAGTGAATTAAGACAGAAATGAACATGATGGCGTTGAAACAGAACAGGCAAATATGGCGTATTAGCAGCAGGCCATGAGCGATCGAGGCAGAAAGAGTGAGGGAGGTTGAGACCAGAAACAGAAAAGGCTAACGGTGTACAGAAGAGGCTGGAGGAAGAGGAGGTGTGGAAGAGAAAGATGAAGAGAGAGAGAGAGAGAGAGAAGAGAGAGAGAGAGTGGCTGTTGCCAGGGACAACAGCATAATAGAGAGCGATCCTCCTACACAACCTCTGCCTTATTTTACTCCTCCTCCTTCACTGTGGTTTGATTCTATCTCTCCCTCCATTTACCTTCCTCAAGTCATGTCTGCCGTGGACCTTGTCAGTCAACAGTGCTGTATTGGCGTCATTGTTAAAGGGACGGCTCATTCAAAATGTGACAATCTGTTGTTCACTCACCGTCATGACATTCTAAATCTTTTGGTAAACACAAAGCATGTTATTAACAATGATCGCTCTTCTCTTTACCATACAGTGAAAGTGAGTGGTGATCAGAGACAGTCAAGTTTCATCATGACAAAAAAGTATTACAACAGAAGTTTATGCCAGTGCTTGGTTTTTATATCATATTTAAATACTTGAAAACTTTGATTTGAGAGCTGTTCAAACAAAACGAACGTGTCGTGCGGAAAAGAAGTACACTTTAGGATAAAAAAAATAATTGTTACAGAAATAATATACTTAAGTCTAAACTAAATGTAATGTTTTCAAGCACTTAACTGCACTGCAATTACATGAAAATGCATTATAGTTTAAATGTATATTATATGCAATTAGCTAAAATTTATGGTGTTTATTTGGCCCACTTAATTAGGAGTAAAGTACATTTTCATCTGTAATGTCATAATTATTTCTGTTGTTTTTGAAATATTTTTAAAGTACTGCTGAATGTACTGATCAGCATGCATGGTAAATTAAATATACTTTATATGCAATTTCATGTCATTTAAATATTTAAATATATTTGTAAACACACATGAATAATGCTGAAGTTGCAATTAGTGCATTTAAAATATGTGTAATATTGAATAACACACTACAGAAAATTATAGTAAAACATTTAATGTGTCATTATTACCAAGTGCATTTAAAAAAAAAGTGTAATTAAGAAAGTCATATATACAATAAAATAAATGACTTATCAGACATCTCTTTAGATTTTTGTTGGTCTGGCTGCCACCCACTGTCTCAGCAGGCAACGACACTTTGATGCATTTATAGCTGATACGTTTTTTTCATCTGGAATGATTTTTAACATTATTAGTCAGTATGGGTGAGTCTGGAATTTTGAATCTGTTTACAATCTATTTCACCCTTTCACCCAGGGCTAAAAACAGAATCAAGTATTAATTTAATAGAACATTACCTGAATAAAGTTAATGAACCTAAGAAATACTCAAATGTTCACCGATAAGTTTCTATCTTGCTTCTTTCTTTTTCATTCCACATCTACCTCCACCTCCTCTGAATCTTTCCATCTCCTCTGACTCCACTCGCGGTTGCCTGAATCATTGATTTGGGTGTGTGATTGATGGAAAGATCTTCCCCATCATTCCTGTCTCTCCCACCATCCCTCTCCAATAGCAGTGCCAGAACTTTTGTTTGCTAAATTACTGCATCTAGCAGGCAGGCGATGCACTGATCTCCCCAGGCTCATTCCACCGCACTTATCTTTCATTCTCTCTCTACAAAGTACTCCAGTGCTCCTCTGTCTTTCTGTTCTCTCACTTTGCTGAAATGAGTCTTGTAGCTGGTAATGTTGATTGTGTAACTTGGTTGTTTTGTACCTCATTTTTATTTATTTATTTTTTTGTCTAACACAGGCGTCTTCTCATGTTTTTATCCTCTCACATCAAAATCCAGCAACATATTTGTTTATAATTTTTTTCTCTTTTAAATGTTGCCTGTTTTTTTTCTATATTTTAATCTCCTGATTCAAATGAGATGACGTTTTCACTGGAGAAAACAGTATTATGGATTGAGGACTCATATTTTAGCCAGAGGCCAAAAAATAAATAAAAAAATACACATTTTCTGCAAATTTACATTTTCTGTAACTTGTTCCTCTAATGCAACAGGGGTTCTTTGAAACTCTTTGAAGCTTCTTAATGTTAACTTTGGATGAAGTTAACTGCACTCATTTATTATGAGCAATTTTTTTCATATAAAAACTATATGAAGTATATATTTGTTTGAGATCAAATAATAATAATAGTTGGTGGCTCATAACGCTTAGTCTAGTTCTAAGTATAGAATGAAAGAGTGCTAAAAGTCAAAAGTCTGTCTTTCCTCAGCTTCCCCATGTAGTTTCATACTCCCTACACTCTTTCATCGCTCCTGCTCTGCCTGTCAGCAGTTCTGCTCCTTTCTTTCTCTCTCTTTCTCTGATGTCTCTGCCTGATGCATTAAGTGACAGACTATGCCAAGCCTGCCACTTTATTTAGATTCAGGCTAATTAAGAAATCCAAGTGGGTTTTGCAGCATCGCAAACAACATTATTCAGAAGTTGCAGCAGCTCTTTAACTGTCTCTCCCTCTCCCATTATCCCTTATCTACAGCTCGGAGCTCATCGGTCCCCAGCCCGTTCCCTGCGACAAGTGGATTTCAACCCAGGCTTAAATACTGCAGCATCAGGGTCGCTTATACGTGACGTCTGCAGACCTGGTACGACCATCACACCTGATCCACTGCACAAGAACACGACACCGCCACAGTCTCATACACAATAAACCACGGAGCGTCAAAGGAAGGAAAGCAGGTGAGAACTGGTATAGTTTCACTATACTTGTAGACGTGATGCAGTTTTTGTCCCTTTCTTGTGTATTGATTGTTTAACAGCTTCTAGACAACCTTGCTAAACAGTACATGTGAAATACGGTCTCTGTGCAAATTCACTGCAAAAGCATTTGTTCCATCCGTTTGCATCAGACCTGCCCCAGGCTGACAGGTTTGATTTTTTGTAAATGATGATGGACCCTGTCATGTCTTTCCCTCTCTCTTATTCACACACATCAACACACACTCAGCATAAAGAGCGATAGCTGCCCCCTCTTGTTTTCAAATTCAGTCACTCAAGACTTGTATTTTTCATTTAGCTCGGTCTAGGAAGTCTACAGTGGTTTTTAAGAGTCCCACAGATGATTTCTGCCCTCTTTAACTCAATGAAATGGTTAAATAGCCTTGCTTTGCTACCTTGAAAAAGGTCCTGTTCAATCAAGCTTTCCGCAGTCAGCTCAATGGCAGCGAGAGGCTTTAATGAGTCTGGACCACTGGAGCTCAGCTGTGACCATCTTTACCCCCTCAGTCCTATAATGAAGACCATTATGGCGCAAGTCCACAAATCACACACTGTGCTTTCTTGTTTCCCTCATAACAAATACTTGCAGAAAGAAAATATAGTGTGTGTGTGTTTATATAAAGTCTGCTACAAAAATAGTTTCATTTCTGCCATATTTTTTTTATTTTTCCTAAGGGTTTTTTTTCAGGAATCCTTGTAGATAAATCAAATAAAGGAAACAATACAGAATTTTGTTGCTGTTGGGAAGTTCTAAAATGATTTTTTTTTTTTTTTTTTTTTTTACATGCTTCAGGGGCATGACACTTGTTCTGGATTTTTGTATTGCAAATACCTTCATGCAAAAAATGGAGAAGGTTAAATGTGTAGAAATAAATGTTTAATAAGAGGATCATCTGCTGATCTTCCCTCTGGCTGTATCACCGCAGGGGAAAACTTATACTGCGTGAAGTGTCTCTCCTTGGCCCATGAGAGGTGAATGTGTGTATGGCTATTCTGTAATGACTGCTGTGACACTCTGTTGACAGTAAAGGTCGGTTATGTGGAGCGCATTAAGCCAGGACCTTTAGGGAAGGCACACAAACACAATGAGTGAGAATGAATGTCTATGTGTGGTTCAGCGTGTCATGTGAGTAAGGACTGTACTGTTGAGAAGAACATAATGGCAGCCTCTCCACCAACAGCGATTAACTCAGGAACTCTATTATTACTGGCTGACAACAGTGCTTAAAAGTGCTGTTTCCACCCCTGCCCTGCCCTGCCCTGCTCTATTCACATCGACAAGAGCTGCCGCTCTACTGTTACAGCCCTCTATCCCTCCCTCCCTGCCTCCTGGAACACAGCTGGAGACGGGTTTCCATCAGTGAGAATGATACGTGCACTTTCTTTGGACATATATGCACTCAACTCGCTTCTTTGCACATACTGTATATATCATTTGGGGTTTTTTTGAAAGAAGCTCAACAAACTGTATCAAAAATACAGTAAAAACAGTCATATTGTCAAATATTATATATGCATGTGTGTCTGATTTATCTCATTTAGATGTGGACACGTGCATCATCTGTGATATTGTCTCTCAGTGAGAGCTAATGCGTGTCACAACGTGTGGTGAGATCGTTTCAGCTAAATCGTATCGCGTCTCTATCGTTGACCTTATTATAGGAGCATTATGGTGCACTTTGACCATCTCTAATATTTAAATAGGTTTGATCCTTCTGCTCTACAGGATGTGTTCTGGGAAAAGCCTGTGTGTTTGTCTGAAAAGCCTAATTTCACTGAAAATATTCAGTCCAACCTGCTCCAGTCAGTCAGCTCTGGCAACAGAACCATCTATTGTACTGCGCCACTATCAGAGACACATTTTAAATGAATCTGTCTCATTCATGACTGACAGTTAATTCTTTAATTACACAATGCTTTAGAAGCAACATTCAACATCATTCTGATAAGTTGCTGTGGTTGGAAGGGGCCTGACAAGAAAAATAAATGAAACTGCTGTGCAACTTGCATTGAAATGGTTTTTAGTCAAATCACTTTTTTTTTTTTTTTTTTATAAGATGTACTTAAAGATTTCTAGAGGAAGGATGAACCAATTTTGGTCATTCTATGCTCTTTCTTAAGAGACAAAAGACAGCAATTGAGCGTTCTAATGAAAGTATTGATCACAGGCCCGTCTCAAGCCAGTGAGGTAGATGGACTTTGATTGGTACATAGTTGCAGCTCTTGTTTTTTCTTTATCTTAATGGTTCTATATTGTGTAGTCATGTTAAAAACGTCCCCATGGTTCTCTGCTGACATCAGTACTGAGTCTATATCTGGCTACTTCCATGTTACATATGCATTTGTGCTCGCTCAGTTCATTTCAGGCTGACTCATGTCTGTTTTCTATTATTATGTGTATTCTCCATTTTCCTTGCCAGCTATTAATAAGTGGTGGGTTGAAACTAATATATACATCAGTAAATGATCTGTGCATTATAAAAAATTAATTGGTGAAAAAAAAAATAAAATAAAAATATCAAGGCAAAGCATTAACAGACAGCGTTAGGTTAGTTGGGGCTGTTTGGGGGAACGTTGCTAAAAACTGTGTTTTAATTTCAAAGATACAAAGTAATTCACATTCTATTATCTCTGTAACTAAAAAGCTTCATATACTGGATTTTTAGGGTCACAGTTAGCAAAACATAAGAAAGTAGCCCAAACTGTATTTTAAAAGATTGGATTTTTATGTTCACACTGGTCAAGTATAATCAGGTCTATGTCACATGCAAGCAAAAAAAAGAAAAAAAGAAAAAAAGAAAAAAGGATTTAGAGTAGATTGAAAGCAGTCTATGAATCTGACTTGGTAATATAGACGATAGAGATTGGTTTGCTAGCTAGAGCCATTTGGAGAGAATATAGCTGTCTTACAGAAGGAGAAGCGCTTTCATTTCACTCACACAGAATCAGTCACAGTAAGACTGTCAATGTGGCTATTTGACGTGTGCCTGCTAGATTGTACCCAGATAATTTTATCCATAATGGCCAACCAGTCACTCAAAAATGAGCTGTGAGTACTGAAGGTGAGACTGTTAAGAGTCTGCTCTCTCATAGCAGACATAAAAGTTTTGAACAAGTCTAATTTAGGGTTGGGATCTGTGAAACCATTCATATTCTTATAGTTCCATTAACAGTTCTCACACATGCATTATTTCACAGATGCATTAAGTACTTTGCAGAGATTCTTACAATAATTATTTTGCAGCACTGGAATACTGAAACTGGGTTTACAGCATGAAATATTATGTCAAATGTAGTTTGGTTCTTTTTAGTGAATCAAAAAATATGCAGCGCAGCTACTGCAAATGACTCTTATCTGGTTCTTTTTAGTAAATCAAATGAAAACAAAACTCATTTACTAATTGGTGTTCATATAAAAAATGTGTAGTTAAAGTCTTGTAGTGGTCCTGTGTGACTTGTGCTATTAATATAGTATATAGGCTATGTGTGATATTGTGTGCCATTCATAATCAATATAAGTGTGGGTGAGGGTGGTTTTAACTGGTGCTGCTGTAGGTGTGATGTCATTTATGTAGACCTTGTTGAACCCTGAGTCTATGTGGTGTTATTTACTGTAGCTAAGGCCAATTATTGAATTAGTTTTCTGTTGCCTATAAAAGACTGTGCAAACACGTATTTCCCAATAGTCACATTAAATGTATTTGTTTCAAGGGACTGTATGTAGAATTAAGAAACCCATGTTATTAGCAATAGCTGTGGCTGTTAAGTGAACTACAGTCAGCAACTTATTGCTTGTGCTCATGCTCGCAGTTGTGCACACGTAACGTACAAAATACACAAGTAGGCCTACTTGAGTAAAAGTATATAATAAAATATTACTCCAGTAAAAGTAAAAGTTTTGCTATTTTTCTCAAGTCAAAGTACAAAAGTACTAGATTTTTTATGTACTTAAGTAAAAAAGTACAAAACGATAGATTTTGCAAGAGAGGAGCAAGGAGGCTACTTAATTTAATTTTATATTATCACATTTTTTTATAATCCTACTACTGAAAATACCTGGGATTCTCCCAAAATAACCACTATATGGAGTCAAGATATATATTTTGTTGTTGATATGGACTACGTTGAAGAGAATAATGTTCACTGTGAAGCTTACACTGTGATGTACCTGAGAGAAAACAGAGTTGACCATCTGATTTTCACCACTAAGAAAAAAGTGTTTTAAAGTTTGTTGTTTTGCAGAACTTCACAGTTATATATGACATGAGAATAAGGCCTGAAGTTAGGAAGAACATGTTAAGGAAAATATAATTATATTTTCATAATTATTTTTTTCCTTCTCAAACCTTGTCTGTGGTGTAAAAACACCCCTGCCCAAACGCCCCCAGAGGGCATCACAAGTGGTTGAATAAAAATATTTGGACTTTATTAAAAAAAAAAAAAAAAAAACCTAAATTAAGCACCTGCAAGCTTGTTAGCTAGACAGTTAGCATTATGAATAAACATTTATATCTTTGTTTAATCTGTTATTTATTTTTTATTTTTTTACTTAAAACATAGAGACACTGATTGATATGTCTGCATTCAAGCATTTCAGTGGGCTTAAATAGATCTCTCTCTTTACAGCAGATTTAGTTCACAAACAACTGACAGTTTTGACCTAAATATGATTTTCAGTTACAATAATTAATCCTACATTTCGACATTAATAACTTACTTTTAACACCATCAGATGCAGGCACGTACTTTTTCGTACTTGTGAATTCAGTTCACTGGAGACTCGCACTAAATGTTTCATTCGAATCAGTGAGTTGTCGACTTTAGAACAGCTGCAGTCGGATCATTATAGTTCTTGAATGAATCGTTTGGTGCGATTTGTGAACCGTTTTAAAAGGTTCATTGAAAAAAATCAGTTTGTTCTTGAATCAGAAACCACTTATGCATCTCAGAGCATGTGATATAAGGAGTAACTATATGTTTTCTGAAATGTAGTGAAGTAAAAAGTACGATCTTATGCTTTTGAATGTAGTGAAGTAAAAGCAACTAAAAATAAAACTACTCCAGTAAAGTACAGATACTTGAAAAATTGACTTAAGTACAGTAACAAAGTAAAGCTACTCCGTTACTGACCACCACTGCAAAATACTGGAAAAAAAAAACCTCTTGAAGCATTTATTTTCAGAGTATACATGAAAATATATGAAACTAGAAAACAGTTATTTAAAATAAATTTCACAATAGTATGATTTTACTTTTTTTTTTTTTTTTTTTATAAACACAGCCTTAGTAAACATAAGAGACTTGTTCAAAAACATTAAAGCATTTGAAAGCCCCCGAACTTTTGAATGATGCTGTATAGTATATTCATTAAAAGTATGTATGTGTGTATTACATAATTTCTTGTCATATTCCACAAACCCTCTCAGATCTGGTGGATGTGTGGTACTTTGACGTGTGCATCTCCATCCACTGATGTGAAGTGTTGCAACATGTGCCGTCTCTCTGTGTCGATGCGGAAGATTAATCCGAAGCTTTGGTTTTGAGCTACAAAGAACTGTCAGAAGAAAAACATTAATTCTTTATCCTCACATGTGTACCCTTGGTCCTGTGTTATTCTCGAATCCACGAGCAGATGGCTTTGCATTTAAGAAAGGTTTTAGATGGTGGGGGAGGACGTTATATTACACAGCACATGGCTTAGCAACGAAACGACTGGTGAAAATCTCTCCTGAGAGTTTGTACAGATCACATATCAGTGTGACAGACAGAGTAAACAGCAGTTTCTGCTGTGATTGATGCTATTGTGAAAGATGTTAGACGCACTGATACACATGTTGTAGATTAGAGGGCCAAAAGTGACTGAGCAGGTGCTTATAGACACTTATTTTGTAAAAATCAATCAGTCCTTAGAGACTCGATGGCAAGTAAAGTGCACAAGCACACACATATCATCAGAGGTGCGTGTAAACTGTGCTCTTCATGCTCTCAGCTGTTCCACATGCTAAGTGACAAGCTTGCAAGAAGGAAGGGTTTTGTAATTCAATTGAAATGACAGGTAGAGAAGCGAAGGTCGAAAGGACCCAAAAGCCTATATTACACGCATTCTGGTGTAAATGAATGTGAGGGAAGAGGTTTGAAAGGCTTTGTCAGTGTTTGGGATTGACAGGTGTGGCTGTGAATTTGCCTTGTACATACAATAGAAGATAGGAGCAGATCGAATGCTGTCTGTATGAATGAGTAATCAAAGTTAATCCTCTTCTTTGGATAGCCTTGAGTAATCGCTGTAAACATAGTGACAGGTAACGATAGTAAATATGAAGACTTTAAATTGCATCTTTGAGGATTCAGATTTTTTTTTTTTTTTGATCCTCTTTAAAGGTGCTGTAGGGAAGTTTTGTAAAAAAAAACAATTTTTTACATATTTATTAAACCTGTCATTGTGTCCTGACAGTAGAATATGAGACAGATAATCTGTGAAAAAAATCAAGCTCCTCTGGCTCCTCCCAGTGGTCCTATTGCCATTTGCAGTTACAGACCGCTCCAGGCAAGAAAACAACCAATCAGAGCTGCGGTCAGTAACTTTGTTTGTGTTCAAAATGTAGAAAAATGTATTTAATAAGCGAGTACACCATGAATCCATTTTCCAAACCGTGTTTTTGGCCTGTCCTGAATCACTATGGTGCACCTATAATGAGTGTTTATATTCGGACTATTTTAGATTGCTTCGGGGGTACCGCGGCGGAGTAACCCAGTACCTTTGTGATTCTTCATAGACATAAACAGAGAGAAGTAGTTCCGGCTACGATGTTCTTCCACAAGACGCAAGCAGTTCTGTTTATTAATCGCTTAGAGCGTCAAAAGTTCCCTACCGCAGCTTTAAGAAGCAGTATGTGGTGAAAAACTGTTAAAAGTGTAATGATAGTGTGAATGTATGAACATTGACAGAAGCTTTTTGTGCTTTTTTTTTCAGAGTTGTCATTTAGATATGTTCATACAGCTTACATGTATCCAAATTAACTCTTGAATACAGTTCTGACTGTAAAAAAAAATAATTATTGATTGATTGATACTTTATTCATCCTATACAGGAAATGTAATTTTCACTGCAGATTCAACACACAGAACACAGCACCACACTGTGCTTTCTTTTAATGGAGCACATAATGAATGATGTGTACTTTATGCATGCGGTGTTATGAGTTGTTGTCTGCCACTGTTGCTGATCCAGAGCCTGTGTTTTAAAAATAGCCACGTGTTTACTCAGCTCCACAGGCCAACATTCTCCATTAGCACTGTACAGCTCATTCTACAGCGGCTGATTTACACACACAAACTGCTTATTCTCTCCCAACATATATTTAATGAGTACAGCACTGCTTGCCAGATATACAGAATGGGAGCCAGCCATTTGAACTGCTTGTTTCGTAACTGTAATTTAGCTCATAGAAAGTTGCGACAGCACAAGGTGGTTTTTAAGTAGTAATATTGAAATAAATCTTTAAGATCGCAAGTCAGATCTAGTCAGTACGCTCTGTAACCCTCTTCTCACCAGACACTTTTGCTTGCTGATTATATTAATTATGATTTAACTGTGAATGGTGTGTTTCTATTACCATTGGCTATGTGTGATGTTTCATCCACACCACTAGGTGTCATTCCAGCGTGGCTGCCAAATTACCACAACATCTACAAAAAAGACTGAATACACCTTTATTCAGGTGACCAGCAGCTTTTAGTTTACAATAGACACATGATGGGCAAGTGCTGTTGCTTGTTAGAGACAAGTATTTTTTTTTTTTTTTTACTTTAGGGGAACATTCTCATTCTACTGAGCATTTGTTGGAATGAGAATTATACAGTTTTGGCTTTACATTTTCCAGATTGAAAATGAATGTATTAAATGCATATATCTGCTAAAATAAAATTATTAACTACTGTTCTCTTATGATCACCGGGGCTGCCTCTATTCAATCAGAAATGCAATAAAAACATTCATATTGTGAAATGTCACAATTTAAAATAACTGATGTCTGTTATAATATGTTTTAAAATGTAAATCATTAGTGTAATATCAAAGCTGAATTTTCAGCATCATGACAATCTTCAGTGTCACACGACCCTTCGGAAGTCATTGTAATTTGCTACTCAAGAAACATTTCTTATTATTATTATCAGATTTGAAAACATTTTTGTGTTTCTCTTTCATTACAGTACCTTACATTTCAGTGCCCTTAAAGGGACTAAATTTCAACCTGATCTTTAATTTTATGGTTACATGTCTGTCGTCATACATTACATTAGAATCTACACCATATTCTCTACAGTGCATGTCAAAAATAAAAAATAAACTCACGGCGAACTAATGTAAACGTGACAGAATCTGTTCTCAGTATGAGATGATCTCTCATGTTGAAACCAGAATGAATCAGGTGAGTTGAGCTCTAAGTGAGCACTCTGAAATGACAGAGTCTTAGCCACACGCTGAGATTGATCTTGAGGTGAGAGCACTTGTGAGATGTGGAAACAGACTGTCTTTCCATAGCTGAGGTGGTAATTAATATCAGGGTCTGGGAAATGTGTGTTCTGGTGTTTCATTAAGAGCTCCAAACTCTGTGGTGATTACTGGCTGTCCCTTTATGAAGTGAAGGACCAGAGAGCTTTTCTGCTTATTAATGGAGAACATCTGAGGCCTGAAGGTGGATGGTAGCTGTGTTGAGCTTTTGTTTCCGAGAGCACTGTGCCAACTACACAGGGGAGCATTTGTGGAGCCCCTATAGCTCTCATGAAACAGCCTCTTTTGCATGACCTCACCGCTCAACAAATGACTCTATTAGGCAAACCAAGGCTGACTAAATGGTTTCGGTAGACCTGTGGACCCCTGAGTCAAAACACAAGTGGGCTGATGAGTCAGTGAATGTAGAACTGACTTTATAAAGCGAGCTCTGGACAAGAGAATTGGTACATGACACACTTCACTGAGATAGTATTTTAGGATAGTAAAGATATTAATTGTGATTAATTCACAGGTCATTCATTCACTCCAAATCACATGACGTGTTTCTTTTCCTGATCATCATGTGCACTGATGACTACAATTTTAAAGATTTGTGGCTACGAACCATAATTTGACCTCTGCCCTTTTCACACTCCCTTTTGCAATGATTTATGACATCAAACAGCAGGAGTCATACGGTACGAAACGAGCACTCACACTGTGATTCAAAGCATATTTTGTTTTGGAAGTACTGTATGTAGATATACAGTGTGTAGTGTGTTATTATTTGGACAGTAGAATCATTTTGCACAGTAATTTTTGTTTAATGAAAAGCATGAGACACATAGCGAGATATAAAAAGCCCAGTCAGATGGTTTATAAAAAAATAAGTAGATGATCATTTTCAATGCAAGGACACTTAATGAACACTAAGAGCGTGGTGTGTCGTGACTATATCCTTCCCAGTTCCCACTATAATAAATGATTGACGGCACAGATTTAAAACGACACTGACTTGCAGAGTGAAAACACAAGAAATGTATAATTTGCCCTTTTTGCAAAGTCTGTTGCAGTAAATCATTTATAAGCATAGATCTGAACATCAGGGATGTGCTGCATTCAGAATTGAATCAAGAATTGCTTTATAAATTCCTACTGAATTCCAACATTTGAATCGAGGTTGTGTTGAGGTAACAAACAGGATGCAGAATTGCAATTTGAATTAAAATTCAGGGAAGAATTCAAATATAGAATTCAAATGAACTGAGATTATATATATATACACACACACACACACACACACACACACACACACACACACACACACATTTATTAATTTAATTCTGAGTTGTATTTTTTATTATGATTATTTTAGTGCTTGATAAAAACTTCTAATCATGTTACATTGGTTCTATGATTCTGATTATAGTGATTTTTCTAAATCTTACCTAGGGCCCCACAGGCCGACTATGAGCAAGAGAAAGATAACCTCAAAGAACCCTGCAGAATCCTATACAATCTGAACAGTTATGCCATACATTTCCAACTAAGAAGATTTAAATGCATTACCCTGTGCATCGTCTGATTCATAAAGTACATAGCCTCGCAGTCTCACACAGCTTTTTAAAGTCATGTTACACACCTCCATGTCCTCTGTCTTTCGGTGTATCTGCAAATACTCAGCTGTCAGCTAATTTAAAATGCTTTATACTGCAGAATTTTATACAGTCAGCAAATGCAGTTTGTTCATCACAGAATATCGCAGTTTTCTAATGCTGCTTAAAAATTTTGTGATGTTTTGTGGTTAAGTTGTGTGAACTGAGAATGTATATTTCCCCCCATGCCCTCATTAAAGAAGATAAAGAGCAGGGAGAAAGAGAGAGAGAGAGAGAAATAAAGACAGAGATGGAAGAAAAAGTGAGCCACAAGCAGCCATAAACAGCTTGACAAAGCATGAAATATGCATCTTAGATGAACGCAGACATCCTAAGGCATGAACTTCAGTAACCTCTCATCCTCTGCACATTTTCACCAGCGGGTCTGGTGATTTTCCTGCTTTCTTCCTTGTTCTTCTTTGGCTGAGTGAATTCTGCATTGCTTTTTCAGTTGTTCCTGGATTATTTTGTGTGTGCACTGATCTGATTATAAAAAAGATAGGTCAACTTACATAATGGCACAGCTCGCTAGATAAAAAAAACAACAACAACAACCTATTCTCCACGTATCACACACTCAACATACAGTATACATCATACAAGTTCATAAGAAAAACTGTTAGTATTTCCAGCCTGATGTGACAGATAGAAGGTACAGCACATGATGTGAACAAATCACTAATGTATGATCTTCATAAATCATCTTTGACAACTGGATGTATATGGTCACTCCAGAAACACTTATTAATGCATTAGTTATTAGAAGTCGTAAAGCTGACACTCTTTCTGCGATCTCTCACTCCTCCACTCTCAGATCTGTCTTTTTCTCTCTTTCTGTCATGTGATGGGCATATCTGTGCCATGTTCTAGCAGTTCTACCTCCTGCCGATCTCTCGCTCACACTCCCTCCAGATCACTCAGTTCCCATCATTTCCACAATTATTCACTCTTTGTGTCTTTATAGCTCTTGGATGTATTGTATTGCTGTACACAAATAATATACCATTTATAATTTATCATTTTTATTAACAGTGGCTTTTTTTCTGCTTTTAAGCAATATTTTTGGTGAAAAACAGACTGGCAAAACAGCATTTTCTCTCTGTAATGAGACACCTGATCTTATCTGTCTGAGCATTCACAAGTTTTGACATTTCAGGGGGCAACCATGCAGAAAACATTTCTCTGAGAACGACTTAAAGGCAAATTTATTTATACATCCAACCAACCAATATGGGACATTTAACAAAAGCCATTTGCAGTTTTTGTAAATACCACTGAAATATGAATTGTCACAGGAGAGCGCTTATGGTGTCATTTGTACAAAATTTTTACATAAAAAAAAAAAATGCATACAGCTTTTGGAATAGTGGTTAAAGATTGGTCTGGTAATCAAATGTTTTCGGTTTAAACAGTGACACCTCAAGTTGCACCAGAAGGACTTTGTAGAAAGGCATACCATATTTTCCGGACTATAAGTCACACTTTTTTTCATAGTTTGGATGGTCCTGCGACTTATAGTCAGGTGCGACTTATTTATCAAAATTAATTTGACAAAACAATACAGTCTCCAGCCGCGAGATGTACACTGAATACACTGAATAGAGCGCCCTCTCGTGGCTATATACGGTAATGTTTTCTCTTAATTCTAAATAAATGCGACTTATAGTCCAGTGCAACTTATATGTTTTTTTTCCTCATCAAGACGTATTTTTGGACTGATGCGACTTATACTCAGCGGCGACTTATAGTCCGAAAAATACGGTATAACCTTGAGAAAAAGAAGTGTGCTTAACTGAACTGAATGTGCACTTGTAGTGTACTTCAAATCTTAGAAGTATTTTTTATTAAACTGTGCTTATAATCATACTGTGATTATGTTTTTAACTTTACTGTGTAATTCAGTATTACATTTAAATATACAGAATGTCAATTTCATCATTACAAATCTGTAGTAACTGTAAATATATTTAAAAACATGACACACTGTACAGTATATGAAAAGTTTTAATAGAAATCATATAACTGTTAAGAGTACCATAAATGCTTGTCAGTACCTTTGGAAGTACACTTTTAACCATATTTCAAAGACAATGTTAGTAATTATGAAATGCATATAAAGATAAAAGTAAGAGGTTCATAAAGCACTCTAAAGTTCATCTTACTGAATGAATATAATTTTAAACTAAAGTGCCTTTTCATTAAATTGCAATTAAAATGCAATTAAATGTCCACAAACATTACATTCAGAGTTCACTTATATGGTTTTAAAGTGCACTATTTCTATAATAAGTGCATCTTTTAAAAGTATGATGAAGTTTACTTCAGGTCAGGTCCTCACTTTTAAATGGCAGCATCCTGATCCTGTTCAGTCCAGTTTCATGACCGTCAGCTCAGCCATACACTCAGATTAGCTTCTGTGGAAACAACAGCACAGCCGTAAGAAACTCGTGCCACCACTACGACAACATGAGAGATGTACCTTACGCAAGTGCCAGACACATAATACAGGGACCTGAAAACAGGAAATGCATGATGTCACTCTGACCCATTTTGTGCTCCCACACAAACATACATACAGTACACACACAAAGAGCACACTGCAGTCTAGGGGCTTCTTGTTAGTTCAAGTCATACACACCTAATTAAAACAAGGAGGCAGCCAATTAAGCAAGAGACCTGATGACAGAATTAACATTTCAAAGAGCAGAGGAATGAGGGGACAGAAGCGAGGGAGAGAACGAGATAGGCAGCAATAAAAAAGGTCAAAAGAAGGAAGCAAAGAAAACTAATATTGGGGGAGAGGTACAGGTAGAGAAATGGAATAGGGTTTAGACAGCACAGCAAACGTCTAATATGACTTCCTCGTTGCTCTGATCTTGTGCCTCATGCGGTGCAGAACCCAGCAGGGTCTTAGCACTATTATTTAAAGAAGAGTGCTCCACACGCTCCACTTCTGAAGGGCGGAGGACGCCCACTTCTCCTGCTGCATACTAAAACATCAGTTCATAGAGACGCACTTGAGAGGCAGAGGCTGGGAGGGTTTGAAATGTAATGAAAGCTTCCTGAGATTTCTGAGACAGAAAATTTAACAGATGGCAAAAACACAAACATGGCCTGTTTTTTTCCCAGCTGTTTTCTCATTCTTTTTTAAGTGTTAAGTGGAACTACGTTTTCTTTATAAAATAACATTACCTTTTGTTTAGTATCTGTTCTATATGTTCTTCCTCTTTATCATCATCTCTATTTTCATGTAGCTACTTCTTCTGCCTTTAAATCTGTTGGCTCCTTTTCAGTGTGTTCACACAGAAGCAGAACACTAGTGTCAGACCTGTTTGGAGTGCTAATTTCCTCTCACACATGTGCAGTACTGAATTTGGAGAGCAAGTTTAAAGTCATCTTGATCAGCATTTTTAGCACATTACGTGGCACAAAAATGAAACAATGATACATAGGACACAAAGACTAGCCTCCGGCGGATGGTATGTGACGTATAGGTGTAGCATAATGTTGCATTCCAGGCAACTCGAAATTCAGATTTTTCCCACCTCCTTGGAAATAACATCTAGAAAGCTTAAGTTAAATATCTGGCAGCTTACCTTAAGTCAGATCGATCAACCCCGACTTCAGTGAGATGCACCATTTGATGTCACCGCATCCAACGAGCATTGTGTGTAGAACTGCCTCGTGTCAAACTTAAAAACATTACGCATTAAGTTAATACAATCATACCTTAATTTATTAGTTTCATCAGTTGTTTTCAAAACGAACGGTAGCCTTTTATGTAATTTTATTGCAGTTGTTTTGCCATAATTGATACAAAAAGACAACATATCTAAATATATGAATGTAAGGAATTATTATTGTTATTATTAAATGTGTATATTTTTCTTACATAAACATAATACTTCGCTTCAGAAGGCCTTTGTTAACACCCTGGAGCCGTGTGGAGTACTTTTTATGATGGATGGATGCAATTCTTTTTGGCTTCAAAATATTAACCACCATTCATTGCCATTATAAAGCTTGGAAGAGCCAGGGCATTTTATTATATAACTCTGACTGTATTCGTCTGAAAGAAGAAAGTCATATACCCATAGGATGGCTTATTGGTGAGTTAATCATGGGGTAATATTTATTTTTGGGAGAACTATCCCTTTAGTAACTGTAATAGATACTGTATATACAATATATACAGTATTGCATGTAAGTAATGTAATAGAAAATTATACTTTTGAATGTTTTTGGTTTGTTTAAATGTCATTGGTCTTTGTTGCATTCATATTTTTCAGTCAAACTGCACCAGAATTAATTTGGATGTGAACCGACACTGACCTTTTCAGGGGGTCACAGTCAACCTGATTGGTGCAAACGTACGAATGCCTTTATTCACACTTCTTAAAAATAAACCACACTTAAAGAGAAACTGCACCAGGGTTTGTTGTAATCAACACAAATCTGCAACTACACCCTTATTCTGTAGTAGCGCATTGTTGCTCTGTGACAAGAACAGTGTTGGAGAACTAGATGTCTGTTGTGCCTCTCTTTTGCCTTGTGTATTGTATTTTTCCATGATGGGTTCTGGAAACTCAGTGAGGGACATGTGAACTGTGTATGAAGGTTTTAGATCTGTTTACTGTCTATCCCCACAAGATTTGATATCTGAACATTCATAGCCACTGTCAGTTAATTAAGATTTGACAGATGAACTCTCAACTCGATTCGGCTCGTTTATTAAAAACCGTTGTGTGCAAAATTGTGATAAGACTTTCTGGCGAACTCGAGCTGCGTCAAATATGCTTTGGGGAATGCGCTTAGCATGAGCTACTCTGAATATCGTGTGAAATCAGTCCAATAGAAGAGCGTGACGTCACAGGCGGGGTGACATAAGCGACCAGGAAGCTATAAAAGCACGTGCCGCGCAGCTGGCGTCAGCTTCGCGTCTTTCAGCAAGCGCTCTGAGTGTGAATGTCACTTGTTTGTCTTGTGAGTCTTATTTACTGTTGTCTGTCCAGTTAGAGCTCCTAGACATGCCTAAGAGCAAGGCGAAATCAAAGCATAGCGAAGGCAATTCCAAATCACGTTATAGGTTGTGTGTTCTGCCGAGGCAGAACGATGGCTGCACTCGTGGGGTTCACAAGTGGATTTGGTGGAGGGAATGGAGACATGCCAGTCCCTATCTCCTTCCACTTCTACCAGATCCGGCGCCCAATCCCTGGAGTCGGAAGCACGCTCTGCGGTTTCTTCCACCCAGGGAGAGGTATCGACGCTCCGCCTCTCTTCCTCAGAGGAGGTCAATGTGGAGTCGGTCGACAGGGATTCGCCACCCCATTTGCTGTAATATGCGGTGGCTAAATTAAGCATTGAGTGGCCCGCCGAAAATACGACCAAACCACAGCAAAGCAAGCTCGATGAAAGCTTCTTGCGCCTGAGTCAGCCACTTCCCAGCCGGGGCCTTCCATTCTTTCCCGACCTGCATGATGAGATCGCCAGGTCATGGAAACGCCCATTCTCGGCCCGCCTCTACATCCCTTCATCTGACTATTATGGCAATGTGGTGGGGATGGGAGAGCACGGCTATAGAGCGATGCCCCGGGTGGAACAGAAGCTCGCGAGCTATCTGTCCCCCGGTGCGGCATCGTCTCTGAAGGCCCTGGCATTGCCCTCAAAGCCACTCAGAACAACATCGGCTTTGGTGGGCAAAGGGTATGCGGCTGCAGGTCAGGCTGGTGCGTGTCTGCACACCATGGCAGTGTTACAGGCGTACCAAGCTGACCTGCTTAAAGAGCTAGACGAGGGAGAGGAGATCAAGTCACATGATATATCTGAGTTAAGAAGGACCGCTGATCTCTCCCTCCACTCATTATCTTCCTCCCATGCGCGTAGCGGGGCTGAGACGCTCGCCGCCCCTTCGGGGGCCTCTTTCACCAGAAGTCAGTCTTGAGAGACTGATTCCATTAGTAGATTATTTAGCAGCGTGGAAACTACTGCCAAATGTATCTCAATGAGTCCTGCACACAGTAGAAAAAGGCTACCATATTCAGTTCGGCTCTGCGCCGCCCATATTCAACGTGGTCATCCCGACGATAGTCGGCCCCAGTTAGGGTCTGGTTATGGAACAGGAAGTGAAAACCCTATTAGAGAAGGGGGCCATCGAGGTGGTCCCTCCTCAAAACTGGGAGTCCGGATTTTACAGCTGGTATTTCATAGTTCCAAAGAAGGATGGGGGGTTGCGTCCGATTATAGACTTGAAGGTCTTAAATCGTTCAGTTATGAGATTGAAGTTCAAAATGCTCACAATCAAGCATGTTGTAGCTCAGATCAGGTCGGAGGACTGGTTTGTCACAATAGATCTCAAAGATGCATACTTCCACATATCCATCCTTCCACAACACAGGAAGTTTCTGAGGTTCGCTTTCGGGGGCGAAGCTTACCAATATCGAGTATTTCCCTTCGGCCTTGCACTCTCACCCCGCACGTTCACAAAATGTGTAGAAGCGGCTCTGGTTCCCCTGCTCATGCAGGGCATCCGCATTCTCAACTACATCGACGATTGGTTCATTTTAGCTCAGTCAGAGCAGGTTGTGGCTCGGCATCGAGATGTCATTCTCGCACACATGGGGGAGCTGGGTTTGAGACTGAACGCCAAGAAGAGTGTACTTTCTCCAGTTCAGAGAACCACCTATATAGGCGTAGTATGGGATTCAACCGCGATGAAGGCATGATTGTCCACTGCTCGTATCGAGTCAATCCTCATCTCAGTCGAGAGAGTCAGAAAAGGCCAGTCACTTGCTGTCGAACAATTTCAGAGATTGTTGGGTCTGATGGCAGCTGTGTCCAACGTGATACCTCTTGGCCTGCTGTACATGAGAACCCTACAGTGGTGGCTCAAGACCAAGGGATTTTCCCCGAGAGGCAATCTACTTCGCACTATCAAGGTCACGCAGCGCTGCCTCCGTGCCTTAGACATGTGGAAGAAACCTTGCTTCTTGAATCAGGGCCCGGTGCTGGGAGCTCCTTGTCGCCGTGTAATACTAGCGACGGACGCATCTCTCACCGGCTGGGGTGCAGTCATGAGTGGCCACCCTGCCCGTGGTCTGTGGAGCGGTCACCATCTAACATGGCATATCAATTATCTAGAAATGCTAGCAGTTTATCGTGCACTGAAGCACTTCCTCCCAGACCTAAGGGGTCACCATGTGTTGGTGCGCACCAACAACACATTGGTGGTCTCTTACATCAACCACCAGGGAGGTCTGTGTTCGCACCCTTTGTACAAGCTGGCGCACCAGGTCCTGGTGTGGTCCCAGAACAAACTCCTCTCATTAAAAGCAGTACATATTCCTGGGAAACTAAAAATGGGAGCAGACATACTGTCGAGGCAGGGGGCGAGGCCCGGGGAATGAAGGCTTCACCCAGAGGTGGTGAAGCAGATATGAAGAGTATTTGGCAGGTCTCAAGTAGACCTTTTGCGACTCAAGAGACATCACAATGTCCCCTTTGGTTCTCTCTAGTTTATCCAGCTCCTCTGGGACTGGACGCTATGGTACAGACCTGGCCGAGGCTTCGTCTGTACGCCTTCCCCCCTATTGCTCTGCTCCCAGAAGTTCTGGCGAGAGTACGCCAGGACGGGGTCCGTCTGTTATTAGTAGCCCCATTCTGGCCGGGCCGAGTATGGTTTGCAGACCTGGTCTCGCTCCTCGACGGTTCTCCATGGGAGATACCGATCAGGACAGACCTACTCTCACAGGCGCAGGGCACGATAATTCACCCTCGCCCGGAGTTGTGGAAGCTGAGGGTGTGGCCCCTGAGGGGGCACATGTGCTAGCAGCTGGTCTCTCAACAGAGGTTGTTGAGACCCTCCTCCAATCCAGAGCTCCCTCAACGAGGAAACTTTACGCCCTGAGGTGGAATCTCTTCACCTCCTGGTGCAGAGACCGCCAGCTAGACCCAGCAAACTGCCCAGTTGGTACAGTTCTGGAGTTTCTACAGGCCAGGCTCTCTGCAGGGTTGACCCACTCCACACTGAAGGTTTACGTGGTGGCCATTGCGGCCTACCACACCCTTCTCGATGGCCAGTCTCTGGGAAGACACCCACTAGTTACACGTTTCCTCCGCGATGCGCTGAGGCTGAGACCTCCAGTACGGTCCCGTATTCCCCCGTGGGACTTGGTTGTGGTGTTAGAGGCAATATGTAAACCCCCGTTTGAACCCATTCAAGATATTTCAGACAGACATCTTACACTTAAAACCTCCTTTCTGTTGGCTATCACTTCACTGCGGAGAGTAGGAGATCTTCAGGCCCTCTCTGTGGCCCCCACTTATCTTGAGTTTGCACCTGGTATGACCAAAGCATTCATATACCCGCGAGCGGGATACGTTCCCAAGGTTCCTTCTGTTACACCATGACCTGTAGTGCTGCAGGCCTTCTGTCCTCCTCCCTTCGGGGAGCCCCACCAAGCAAAGCTAAATTGTACGTGTCCAGTTCGAGCGCTGGACTTATACGTCCACAGAGCTGCCCTGTGGAGAAAAACTGACCAATTGCTTGTATGCTACAGATTTCCCCAAGAGGGGTTCTTCTGCTTCTAAGCAGACTATTAGTCATTGGATAGTCAAGGTTATAAATGCCACCTATGAGTCCTCTGGTCCTCCCCTGCTGTCAGGAGCCAAGGCTGAAGAGGAACAACTCTAGGTTACGTATGTAACCCTAGTTCCTCGAGGGAACGAGACGCTGCGTCTCGGAGCCATACCCCCGGCACCCCTGCCGGCGTTCGCTGGTACTCGAAGCTGACGCCAGCTGTGGGCACGTGCTTTTATAGCTTCCTGGTCGCTTACGTCACCCCGCCTGTGACGTCACGCTCTTCCGTTGGACTGATTACACACGATATTCAGAGTCGCTCATGCTAAGCGCATTTCCCAAAGCGTATTTGATATAGCGTCTCGTTCCCTCGTAGAACTAGGGTTACATATGTAACCTAGAGACGTTTTAATTTACTCACCCTTAATGTTTATACGAGATGGAATAAGCTATATTCACTACATAAAGGTAAGACTTGCACAGACATTGAAGCAAATACACAGATGAACCTGAACTATTTAGTATTTATTTATTTATTTGAAGTCAGAAACCTCACAGGAAGTTGTATTTACTTTGTACAGTAAAGCAAGGTAAATACACAACTCCATAAAACATAATTTAATATGTTTAAGCTGAAATATATTTACATTATTGTTGGTGTAAGTTAACATTTTGACAGTTTTTGTCATTTTATATTGTATTGTCTGGTATTTGTTACTAAATGCATTTTTCAGAATAAAATATACAGCAATTAATGAATATGGCATTATGAAATTTGTACACTGTACATTTGTGCTGCACAAATGCTTTACATGTGAAATCCACCCCTTACTCATGAAGTACACATTAAACTGTGCAGAAGAATGGAAAGTGATGGGGGAGGAATAAATAGAGGACTAGAAATGGCAAAAGAGGGAGAAAGACAGAAAGAAAGAATGGCTTGTCTTGTGATCACAGGCAGCCTGCCGACACTGTGCTTTAATGATTCCTCACATGTCAGAAACAAGCTCTGAAGACGATGATCATCGTTTCATCTGCTGTCTCTGGCCTCATTACTGCCACAGCCCTCTTGGTCAGCAGTTGGGATCAGAAGAGGGAGAAGGAAAGAAAGTCTGATCCTCAGAGAAGAGTAAAAAGCGATATATAATTTATTTCTAAAGCAATGCCTTTACTTGACTTCATCTTAGGAGCACGGGTGGCTTATGATCATTATTTCAGCAAGTCACAAACTCTCAGTCTCCTCCCTCTCGCTCTTATTCTCCTAACATGGTTATATTTGGCTCATCATATGGCCATGTTCTGTGGAAGCCTTATTAGTGATGTTTGCTAAGGGAAGTGTTGCTTATTATTAGAGTTAGGAATTTTTAGTAGTTATTAAACTTTTATTTGTTTTGGATTCCTGCTGGATCGTCAGACATTGGTGACCTGATCTATATATATTGACAAGAGTCTTGGGTGTGGTCTCTTTTGATTTGGCCACTAAGCAAAAAATCGGTTTACTTAAATGCAGAGTTCATTGGAAGTGGACTGAACATGCAGCTCACTTGCTACATTCAGCTGCATATGCATAGGCATATCCAAATCCACTTTTACTATTTTAACGCCAGAAAAACGGTCCGTGAGCCAGGGCGCATTTTTGGAATGGGTTGTCACTATTCTCTTAATAAGTAATGGGCGTAACGTTCAATAAACCAATCAGAGTGTCATTTCCCATTCCCTTTAAGAGCGAGATGCTATATACATGACGGAATTTGTTGGAGGAAAAGCCAAGTGAAGAAACCGATTTGCTCGTGCGCAAAGTTAAAGCGTGCATTAATGCTAAAGTTAAAGCTTCCCAAGGTGAAGAAGGCGTGGGATGGAGTAGAAATTAATTCATCATTATAAGTAGTAATAGTCTTTGCAAATAGGTAACATAATTCTAATACACGCAATGACTATCCATCATTACATTTTTATATTTATGTAGCCTACACAATAATATTCTTTTATACTGTAATCCTTTTGTTTTTAATATTTGGCATGTTTGTGTGATGCACATCCCAGTGTGTAATAATCAAAGTCAACATTCACTGTGGACCCACCTGGAGGCGCATTTTCTACCAACACGCTCTTTAAATAACAAAAAAAAATATTGCGCCATTGACTTTAGACTTTAGACCAGGTTTGAGTTGATCCATGGCGCAGTCTATTTTCAGCTCCTTAAAATAGCAATGCGCCAGCAATGCGCCTGAACACACCTCTTTTTTTAGACCAGCCCGCCCATGGGCACACAAATGGGCACAAATGCATTTGCTTATTAAACAACATGGCGCTGGACGGGAAAATGCAAACGGCGCTGAACTGAAACTAGCAAACACACTTGTGCTGTGCCTTGCATTGCATTGCGCAAGATGTATGATAGGGCCCACTAAATTATATCCTTTTTGTTTTTTATTTTATTTTTTATCCTTTTAATTTGTATTATTTTTTCAAACTTCTGTATAAAGATTAATTTTTAAGTTTTAGTTTTTGTAATTTCAGTACTTAAACTAAAACTAGAGAGTTAAGAGAGATGTCTCCAGATGCCTCAAGTAGCATATTTTAAACTAAATCTAGTTCCTACATTACTTTTTAGTTCCTACATTATTTTTTATATACATTGACTCACTGGGTTTCTAACCTGCAATATGGACTTTTATTTAGTCTTTTTTTATTTAGTTATTTAAGTTTTTCATGTAATATCAATATTTAATTTATTTCAGATTTATTTCAGTTACCAAAAACAATTTTAATAGTTTCAGTTAACAATAACAACACTAATCTTCAAGATGACCCAAAACTGTGGAAAACAGAAAATATTTTTGGGTAAATAATATCTGAAGTATTATCCATACAATTAAAGTCAATGGTCTGTTTTATTTCGTTACCAATATTGGTTCACAAAATAAAGTATAGAACAACATAAAGGTGAAAGAACTATTACCGAATTTTAATTTTTGGGTTAACTATCCCTTTAAAAGGATGAAAATATCATCAACTTATTATAAAACACTTTGTGTGTGTAGAGTATGTGTGTGCTTTATGAGAAATCCCTGCTAAACATAAAGTGTGCAGTCGGCGAGAGATCAGTATGAACAAGTAGAGGGAATCTGAGGTCCTGAGCTGAATGAAAGAGAGCCGTAATGGGAGAGAGAGAGAGCATTAGAGTGAGATATGGGGAGTTATTCTCAGTGATGAATCAAATAGATGTTCTTATGAATGTGGCCAGAGGATTGAGTGCTCTTTAGTATCCAAACCTGCTTTTGGAAGCCCTCCAGATAGGTGCTCTGTGCCGCCTCACACAAACTCTCATACTGAGCAGTGCCTCATAAATACACAGATGTACTGTACACCTGCAGACGTGCACAGCGCCGTCTGACTCAGCCACCGCATGAGCAAGGGTGTGGGCTTGGTAAACATCAGTCAAACTGTACAGATGCACAGCTACGAATCCTGTACTCTTTGTTTATTCAAGGTTTGTTTCACCAATCGGTTTAAATACGTTATGTGGGTTGTCACTATATCTGACTGCTGAGAAACTTAACTGAAAGAGACCATTCTAATAGAGGTTTTGGCTTCACTCTTGATGTCATGAGCCTAAGATAATCTTAAATGATTGACTTCACAAATCAATTTGATATTGTAAAATTATGTTCAATGTAAAAGTCATCATTTTGAAGCTCTAAAATGCACAAAAAAACAACAACAACTTAGAATCAAAGACACTCAGCCAGCTTAGATTTAAGGACTCGGATGTCGGTAATACTTGGGGAAAGCTATCCATAAGCATTCTCAGTCATCTTAATGGCAGTTACTTGGCTTGCGCAGGACTCCCCAGAAGCATGCAATGTCAAATCTAGACTGTAGATATTATTGTTGTTAAGCCAATCACTGTTTCACTCTTTAAAGGGATAATTCATCAAAAAAATGATTTGTCATCGTTTACCCTTATGTCATTGTAAGCCTGCAAACTTTCTGTCTTCTGTGGAACATGGAGATTTTTAAGAAATGTCAGAGATGTCTTGTGCTTTTGCCTGTGGAGCTTAGATAATGCTGTCATGATTTGTTGTTTTATCAACCTCCTTTAATGCCATCTTGAAGTTGGCCACCATGCACTATATTGACACTTGTATTAGAAACTACATTTATATTGAATTTAATAGCTAAAATATATTACATTTTAGCCTTGTTCAGACTTGTTCAGACTGATTATTGTGCAAATCTGAATGAAATCAGATCATATTTAGATAGTTTGAACAGCAACAATCTGCATGAAATCCAGTTTTTGCAAATCTGTTTCAAGCTACAATCATATGTGTGTTGAAATTTCTGGAAATTCGTTTCAGTCTGACTGCTCAGATCGGATTTTGCATAGATTTTTCATGTTCTTCCAAAACATAAAAAAATAAACAAATCAAACAATTGTTTCTAGAAAACATGTTGAACCTCCTTGAAACAAGGTTGTGTGGTTGCAAATAGCAAGATAAGCAAAAAATGACAATATACTGCTAGTCTACCCACCGCCTAGAGTTTTGAGGCCGGCAGAGATTGCAGTGCAGAAAAAAGCCACGCATGCAGCTTCCTACTTTTATGCTGCTGCCTCACGACGCGTAGTATTGTTACCCCTTGTTAAAATTCATCGTGATGGCAACATCTGTTGTTTTTTGTGCAGACATACCAACACAACATCATGTTGAGTAAATTTAGTAAAACTAAAGAGTGCCTTGGACACACAGATTGGAATTGAGCAGTTGCGAGACCATATTGGACAGGCAGTCATTTAGATTGGATTCTAATCGAATATAAACAAATATCGAATTTGGACTGACAGTCTGAACGAGCCTTAAGTCAATATTCTGTCAGCTGCGATTACTATTGTCTTCACCATCTATACCAAAATCTACATTCATGCATACATGTAAGTACACATCTACTGTTTGCTCACTTTGAAGCTTGCAGCAGACTTTAACTTAGGCCTTTCTGTTTGTGGGGGCTGCAAATCATTTCCACGAACCACATTTAAATTTTTCAGACCTGAAACTCGCATGCTTAAATCCACAGCGTGTTCTGCTGTTGGAATGTATCCAATGGAAGTAGCCAGATGGAATGAAACCACACACACAGCTCTCCGCACGGCGATCTGAATGTGTATTAAAATGTTTAATTCATGACCACTATAAACGCATATCCTTGTACAGCAATCGAAATCCACAGGGGATCGCTAAAAAACATCTTCGCTCAGTCGGTAGGCCGTTCGTAATTGCATTCTGAGTGTGTGTGCTTGTGGATGCCCCCAAACATCCTGTATGCCTCACATCTGCGTGTCTCTCACTGCTCCTGTGGTTCTTAACCCTGCCAACTAGTTTGATGAGCTATTGTATCTTTTGTTATCCCTGTCTTACCTCGCTCTCGCTGGCATATTCCCCAGAGCACTGGCACTATGATGGAGACACTAGACTAGACTCACATTAACTCCAGGATAAGTAAAGCAACTCTGTGTGTGAGCACTACAAATCTCTACCTCGCACACTTGTCCACTGAGTCCCACCTCCCCCCATTGCAGGAGGCCTCAGTTAGTTTTTTTCCCTTCAATATAAGAGACCAAATATCCTTGTAATCCTCTCTTCTCCTCTACCAAACCTCCCTGGCTGCAGCCTCCTGTAATTGAAAAATGGCAGACGAGGAGATTAAGCGAGGCTTATCCCTCTGAGGTGTATGTTTTATCGCGCAGCAGCAAACAGCAATCTCTCCTCCACCATGTCCACAGGAAACTTTTGCCTTCTTTTCTGTAGTCCCTCCTTTCTACCTCGTTGCTCTCTCAATCTCTTTGGCTCTGCAGTGATATGCCAGTTTTGTAGTGTAAAGCCTTTGTTAGCACTAAAGTCTCTGAATTTAAAATGCCTTTTTTTGTCTTTCTTACACCCACCACGTCATCAGTAAGGTTGAAGTAGCCTATCATGGACACCACATCTGAAATGTGTTCTTTTAAACTGACAGTATATTTTACTGTAAATCTAGTATGATTGGCTGATCACATTCCTGACCGACCGTAATTTTGTTTGTTGTTATTTTATGGATGTAGTAGGTTATTTGCATACTATTTGTCAACTGTTTTATGAATACTAAGAATTTAATGATATATTTTTTTAATTGTTTGAAATAAAATGTGTTATGTTCATCGGGAGTTTTTATCTCACCTTTCACTGGGGCTTTAAGGGCAGTTGTTTGATCTTAAATGGAGGCCATAAGTGGTTGCTAAAGTGCTTGTTATTTTTACCTTATTTCCTATGTTACGAAAAAAATTTTGCCTGGCATATGATAAAATGGGGGGAGTTTGTAATGTGGAGAGACAAACTGGCAAACCTGTTAAACAAGCAAAATGTGGCTTAACAGGGACAACTGTGAAAACCAGAAAAGACCAGCAAACCACCTCAGGCTGTTCTTTTTTTTTTTTTTTTTTTTTTTTACGTTATGATTTAGAAAATTCTGACCACCTCTTATTGTGTGCATTGCTTCAAGCATTTGGATGTCCACACACAGCATGCAGCTCTTCTCCTCAAGCAGCGTGGGAATCAGATGTCACCTCCAAGTATTTTTTTTTATTACACTTCAGATGATGCACCAGAAGGCAGTGGTTTTGCTAGTCGGAGAGAAACAGAGAGAGGTTTTTCGTTACTTAGAGTCTTTTCTGCATAGCACGTATTGAACATTCCACTGCTATACTTAAGTTGCCAATCACATTCACACATTTACCACAGGCCCCTCCCTCCCTCCCTCGTTCCTTCCTCTGAGATCCGCCTCCAATCCACAATGCTCCTCCCCTCCTTTGACAGGAGTGTACAAAACAAAACCCATGTGTGTTTCCACAAGCGGATTGCTGCAGTAATGCGACATGTAGAGCATAAAGTGATGAAGGACTTCAAATGGCTGTATCTAAAGTAGGGGTGCACGATAAATATCGGCCGATAATTGATGCACATCTCGTCAGTAAAGCCAGTTCCCTAATAAGCCGTTGTTAACTGACAAGATGCGCAAATCAATGGTCATAATAAACGTGGATTTGCGCAGCTTGTCAATTAACAATATAGCTTTGTGTAGTAACAGCTGCTCTATGGGAAATAACGAACCTGATGGAATTTATTGCTGTTTAGAGAACCGGCTTTACCGACGAGATGCGCATTAATTATCGGCCGACATTTATCATGCACCCCTAATCTAAAGCAATCTAGCAGATGATCATGGTCCCTAATCCAGTGACTATGATTCCTGCTGTTGGTGGTAATGGCTGCAGTGCTTGGCTTCATGGTGGCACTGAATAGGATTGGGGGGCAGTTGTGTGGGAGGTGTTTGCAGGATGGATGTTCACTGTCTGGCATCATACTCAATACATAATACTGTTTATTAAGATGGTTGGTAAGAACATGCTGTTCTGGTTGAGGATTTCACATTGACTGTGCTCATTCTAATTTGTATGGTGCATTGTAAGCAAGGATCTTATTGCTTGTTTGTTAATGGGAAGAAGCATATGCAGAAGTAGGAGGGGCTTTGTTAGTGAACAGTTCGTCTCTACTGCTATTGGATGGAGAGATTATCTAAAGGTTAAAGATGTAGCATGTGGGTGGTATATTCATATTGTGGTCCGCACAATGTAGGCAAAATCTGATCTACACACTCAGACAGTTATAGATATATTAGTGAGGAACTATCATAGAAAGAATGATTAGCATTAATAATGATACATTACATAATGTTTTCATACTCTTTGCAAAATTTGGCAGAATTACAGATTGTTGAAAATGAAATATTCTGTTCAAGCAGTATTTACATTGATTTTCCTTTTTCATCACATAGTTTGTGTCTCTAGTTTCATCGCAAGCATGCTTATTATTTATTTGTTGCCTTGGAAACCAAATGCAAATATTGCTCTTTGTAGTGAAAATGATGGTTGCATTTATTAGACCATAAATACAGTAAAAACAATAATATTTTGGAAAAAAATATAATATAGATTTTTTATTTTATTTTAAAGATATTTAAAGAAAGCAATGTATTCTTGTATATATATATATATATAACATATTTTCATATAACAAAAAATCTTTATAGAAACCTATTGACATTGACATCAGATTTGAAGCAAACATGATTTCTGTGATTTCTGTGTAACCGGAATGAGGATACTGTACCTAGTGGGTAGGTCAGGTAATAGGGCAGATGACTTTTAAAGTCTTACGAGTTTTGACAAAGTGGTGTTTGTAAAATTAAACCATCTCCCTTTAGGAATCTTCTAGTGCTGACAATCTGTGATTTGTAAACACATGCACAGGATGTTTTTATAGTTTGTTTTGATTTGGTTAACTGTATTATCATTATGAGACATTTGAGCACTCACATACAGTATATAGCTCAGAGGCCACTGTTTTCTATTTCCATTAAATGTAGAGATTATTAGCTTGTTTTGTTATTTTGCTTATTTGTTTATTTATTTTTGCTCATTTAGAAGTGTGTTTAGAAGTATGTATATTTTAATATATTTATAAACAGTTAATTTGTTAATACTTCATGCTTTTGTTCACTATTGTGTAAATCTTTTATTTGATTGGTTGGTGTATCTCTGTATGGGCGGTTCTATCTTTACGATTTGATTGATGTGCGTGTGCTTAAATTTTTCTGGCTATCCTTTGTCTAATGTTAGTCACAGGTTAAGGTGAACTTCTTTTGTCCAACGATTGTTAGCTGTTGTTTGTTTTTTCTCTTGCAGTTTTTGTTCCCTTGTTTGTTTGCATGGTTGTATTAGAATATTAAAAGATTGTATTGTTTAATTTTAATAATATTTTAATAATAAGGTGTCAACCATTTGTACTCTGGCTTCTAGTTCATTTATTTGAACTGCCTGTGTGAAGAATATCCTCTTTAGTGTCACACTATATAATTAGTGGTGACGTAGTCGAATAGGCCTGTTGAGCACCACTATCTGATGTCTCTGTAAGTAGTTTTTTTCCTTTGACATGTTTTACTATATTTGTGAGAATTTGCTTTCACAAGCTTTTCTACAGCGCTCAGAAAGCGATTAACTGTGCTGCAGGTTTGTCAGTGTTTACCATCAGATCAATAGTCTGTGGGGTCTCTTATAGGATGAAAAAGAGACTTTGTGTTACTAGTGGAATAAGATCGAGGGAATGTAAGTAAGAGTGTTCCTGTGGTATACATGTGCATGTCTGTTTGCTTAATTTGTTTGTTTGATAGTTTATGAGAAACTGCACCCACTGTGTCAGGGTTTTGAAAAGGTCTCGCTTTATCCCTCACCTCAATCACGACAAACTGCACATGACCTAACACACTCTGCTCACAAAGTTATTTAAACTCTCATGTTGGGAAATAAACCGATTCCTGGATACTGTAAACTTAATGTCAGGGTGTAGCTGTAGCTCTGCAGGTTTTATTGCAGATATTGTTGATTATGGGGTTGTGCGGCTCATACTACAGCTCACGATCAGGGCAGATGGATGGGGTTGTACTGTCTTGCTGAGCTCACCCTGACGTCTCACTTGATTCCTGCTATTATCTTGCAGCTGTCTGTCTCAGCGAGTGACAAAGCTGCGCTGACCTTTTCAGTCAGTGTGTAAAATTAGCATGAACGACAAAAGTTAAATAAACATGAATTTCAGGATGGTATCAATACGTAATTAAGTTGGGGGAAAAAAACATTATACATTAAAGGGATAGTTCCCCTAAAATTAACATTGCTGTTTATCTGCTTAACCCCAGGGCATCCAAGATGTATGTGACTTTGTTTCTTCAGTAGAACACAAACAGAGATTTTTAACTCAAAAAGTTACAGTCAGTCTTAAAATGCAAGTGGATGGAAATCACGACTTTGAGAGTTATAAAACATACACAGACAAAACCAATGATGATACATTGATGTGTAAAGACACAAAACAATTGGTGGGTGTATGAAACTGAACAGTATTTATATTGTTTTTTACCTCTGATTTTCACCGCAATGTCTGAACTGTCATGAGTGGGTTTGCATCTTCTTCTTCTTGCTTTACGGCAGATTGAAGACTTGGAAGTGCATTACCGCCACCTATCTCTCAAATGGACCATTGACACTCTATCTACAATCTCAATTAGGATTGTCAAGCGTCCAGTTTTGTGTCTTTACACATCAATGTATAATCACGAGCCAAAGGGTTTCATTTGGTTTTGTTTGTGCATGTTTTATGACTCTCAAAGACGTGATTTCCATCCACTGACATTATAAGACTGACAGACTGCAGTGGTTTCTGTTAAAAATCTCTGTTTGTGTTCTCCTGAAGAAAAAAAGTCACCTACTGTACATTTTGGATGCACTGGGGGTAAGCAGACAATCATAAAATTTGCCAAATTGTCCGAGTAAAACTAGCAAAGAAATTTGCAGGTTGTGGTCTGTCTTTAGTTAACAGTTTTTGATCTTTGATATGAATCAGTGTTATTCCAGAGTAGTCTTATATGGGGCAACATTGCTCTATGATAGTAATGTTATTTTGCTGATGTTTGTATCTCAGTTTGGAGAAGTGCATCACATTCTCTACAATCTTTGAATTTTATCATGCATGTGTTTAACAGCAGTATTTCCCATTATGTTTATAACATAAATGTTTTTAAACTTATATTTATACGATTGTATAAAAAATTACACACTTTTAAAATAATGAACTGCACCAGAGTAACATTTCTTTCTTTATTTCTTTTTTTTATTTATTTATTGGTAATGCAGAATAAAAGTAAGTAGAGTGATGTTTGTTTATAAGTGTGTGTTGGAGAATCATTCTAATTTGGCTTAATATACAGTTCTCAATTAAGTTAAAATAAAATGAATTTAACTTATTTATTTATTTATTTATTTTTATTAATTATTATTTATTTATTTTTATCTACATCTGTTGGCCTCTCACTCCACATCTATGGTCTTTATGTCTCATGATAAATGTTAAAGTGAGGCGTAAGTTGACACCAACCATGCTTGTCCAGAGGTGTGCGTGTGATTATGTGTGTGCATGTGGTCATCAAATACTATTAGCTCTCATCAAGCCAAAAGAACAGCTGTTTGCTTTACAGTAATCATCAAAAATGACCTCAGCGGATGAATTCTAATTTTTCTAGGCCAATCATGGCAGTCTAGGCATGATTTTCAGTAATTCAGCTCATGACTCTGCACGCACAATGCCAACAACCTGATAAGAGCCTGTTGTCTTCTCATAGCTCTTCCTACTCTTACATTCTCCCTTCTTTTCCTTTCTATCTTCCTTTTTTACACCAGTGGCTTAGCCACTGTGCCACCCACAGTGGCAGCTGGCACACCTAAAAAAATAGATGCAGAATTATTTTTTATAGTCTCAATAAAAAATGTTTACTAAACTTGGGCTATTGTTATTTAGTTAGAAAATATATAGATATTTTTAAATCAACCCTTACACGCGTAAATTACAAATATTTTAACTGACCCCTTGTTTCCATGGCGACGCATCATGATTGTCACGTGACACACCGCAGCCACTAACAGATGAATTGGTATTCGTTTTATTTAGTTTTATTTATTTATTTTTTATTAAAATATATTCACAAACTTGCTTACCATGTCAACTATCTGATATTCCGATTCTTCGTTTAAAAACCTTTATAAATTATCTTGATCTATAAAGAGATAAGCGCTGCAGTCTAGAGTCCTGTCAGCCGGATTTAACGTACAGCACTTGCATTCCCCAGTTTCTCCCGAAATACAAGTGGCTGTTGAACTGGACGAAGAATAGAGTAAACTTTATTGTTCTGCTATGTCTGTCTGATATATGAATAAAACACGTCTGCAAATTACATTTGATTAGATAGTTTTTGCTGCTTCCATAGACATCAGTGTGTATTTTACAAACTACCAATGTATTATTTTACTAGTGATTATGTATATTTAAATGTATGAAACCTAAAATAAACATTATGTTGTTGAAAACACTGCATATTAATTGTGATATATGACAAGCGCTGAGCGCGTCCATGTCTGGCTCAGTGCCAGCCAACGCGCGAAAGCTGTTTGTGTTGCCAGATTGGAAATTTCCAAGTATGTGACAAAACCAAATTTGTGTGTGTGTGTATATTTTTAAATTGACACACTAGCTTTGATTATTGATAAAAATAAATAAATAAATAAATAAATAATAATTGACCATCGGTCCATAGGCATTCACTGAAAGAACCATATATTCTAGGTTTCTGAACAGACTGTGAAATATCAGTCTATCAAGCAAAAATCACCAAACCCATAGCAACGTACAATATGATGACAACACCTCTGATTGACAGTTATAAAAAAAAAAAAAAAGTAATTTTCTGACTTTTGAGCGAATCTTTATTGTTTTTGTAGTTAAGTGTGTTAAGAAACAGTCATTAAAGTTTTTTCCTCTAAAATGTACTCAAGTGGCCTTTTATTTTATTAATATGATATCATCCCACACGGAAAGAACCTATATGTGGATAAATGTGCATATATGAAACCTATATGCAGTGTATATGCACATATATGCTGCATATATGCACATATATGATAATATATATATATGCTGCATAAATGCACATATGATAATATATATATATATATGCTGCATATATGCATATATATGCCACATATAGGCAAAATTGAGGTGCACATATGTGCATATACAGGAAATATAGGTCTCCTGTATTGCTTCTTCGTATCCACATATTAGCCCTATACATACAAGATATGTCTTCTATATAGCTAATGGCAGGATCTGGTCATTTTTTAGCTCATATCTAATTTTTGACTGTCATACATAATGCCTAGCTCATATTTTTTGTTTTGTACTAGCTCTGTTTTTTTCCATGTGGGATCTGCAAGCACAGTTTTAGTTTTAAAATATTTGGTTAGGATTTGAAGTACACTACAAGTGCACAAGCGTCTGCCTTTGCTTTTAGTCATATTATACTCAAATGACTTTAGGAAACTAAACTTTTGCTCCAATGGAGGATAGTTATTTGTTGATTTAGTCACATTTCATAATAAGCAAAGCAATTGATGGATTTGGGAATGACTGTAGATGATTGTGGTTACTGAAAAATCTGTGTTGAAATATAAGCATTGACATTTAGTCAACAGGAATAAAAGGAATAGTCTATGTTTTATGTCTCACTAAAGCTGTACTTTAATAAACGGTATGTAGCTCACTTAAATTCCATTACATTATCTTGTTTGGTTTCTATTTTCTAGCTCCCTTTCTTCTTTTCCCCTTTCTCTATCTGTTTTCTTTTCTTCGTTTTCCCCTCTTTGCCTGAAGACAGTTAGTGCCCTAGTTTATTAGCAGGTTTTCTACCATCACCCCTGAAAAAAACAGCAGAAACAATTCTATGATATGAGACTGCAGAGCAGAAACACATGGCAAGCTGTTTTCCTGCACTCTGAATCAAGCTCAAATTCAGCTGACTGGGCTTTCGCCTCAGATATATGCTGCAGATGCATTTAAACGCACCGTACAACTAAAAAGAAGGTTATGAATACTGAAGGCAGTTTACTCAATATCTATAAAATAGTGGGTCCACAACCAATGGGGGTCCGTAGCTGTACTGTAGTGATCCACCAATTATGTTTAATTTTAGACATTTGTGAAAAAAATGAATATGTGATAAAAGTACAGTATTAAGCTATATTTAACCAAAGCTGCAGTTAAAATTTACTTCCCACATTAAAATATACTGTATTTAGTCAAATTAAAAGTTAAAAATTAAGTAGAAGACAGCTAAATTGAAGCATTCTAGTGAACAACAAGACCAGACACTAGGATGGTGATGGGTTGGCGGTAGAATTGATGAGTGCAAACAGGTGAAGGACATCAGAATTCTGGGGATTGTGAATTAGTGAGTGGAGCAGAATGATCTGGCATTGTTTGGTGACTCTGTGAAAGCACACCCCCCTCCAAGGGCAGCTCCAGATGCCTGCACAATGTGGCGATGAGGATTGCCATGGCCCCTGAGTGCAGAAATATCAGGATGAAGAGCGTGGTACTAAGTCAATAGGGCAGTATTTAGGATGTCATCACATGCAAACACAATCTCTCCTGAGGGACGTATCCTTCTCAATCCACAAAATACTCCAGGCGGCCGCCTCGTCACTGGGAGTCCAAGGTGGCGCTGACTCGATAAAGGAGTTGTTCATTGGCAATCTCTGGAGGAGTTACATCAGGCTCGCCAGATCCAAAGGGTTAGTAAAAGGAAACATAAAAGGTAGGTGCTATGTAGAGCTGAAACAACGAATCGATTTAATCGATTAAAATCGATTATTAAAATAGTTGTCAACTAATTTAGTAATCGATTCGTCGCTAAATAAATTTTATTTGCCATAAGCGGCTCATTTCGTGCATATTTCAAATCTGTGGTGACCAAAGTGTGGCAGTAATGAGCCACCGGAGGTTTTACTCAGCCAGTACAGCAGGTGAAGTAGCGAATAGCCAATAGCTGGCCTCGTTTTATGTCACGTGCTTCCCGAACAGCGTCTCTGCAGCATTCAGCGGGAAGTGGGAGTACTTTACTTTGAGCCTTCAAAATGAAGAGTAACCTGTAAACTCTGCACTACTGAACTGTTTAAGGGGCCGTTCATATATCGTGTCTTTTGCGTGCTCAAGTTCGTTATTTCCTATGTAGGCGCGCAGTATGCACTCTCATAATGGAAGCGACGCGGTCGCGACACGCACGCGGTGCGATGCGCCCGTTTTTCCAGGCGCGTCCACACCGCATCCATTTATCCTTTGCTGAAATTTCCGGGTCTTCATGGAGAGGGCACGTCATGGAGAGAGCACGTCATGGTTGCTTAGCAAAGACAGACGCCTCAGGGGCGCTTCTGCCCGAGCGCTTTGGAAAGAAGGAGAAAGCGGCGCGACTAGCGTTTTCAGGTGCGATATGTGAACGGCCCCTAAGAATTTTATTTGTGCAGATTCTCCAGTACAAGGTTGTTTGCAAATGTTTAGTCGTAAAAGCTGATAACATTGCTTTTTAACAGTTAACATTTAAAGCTTTACAAACATGTTATGTGATCAGTTTGTCGTTTACCAGTTCATAATTCAGACTTGCAGCCTAATTATGACTGAATGAGAGAGGTAAATGTTTGAGTATATTTAAAATGCACTTCTTTTCAAAGTATTCACTGCTCTTTTTCACACAGCAGGTTTTTTGTGTGTGTCCCAATTTTTTTTTTTTCTGGACAACCTTCTGATGGATTTTACTTTAAATTGTGAGTTCCATTCAGGTTTCATGCCATTGGCACTTTTTTTTCGAAGGATTGTTTACAATTTCACAGCATAAGCTATAAAGCTTTTTCCCAGTAAATAATAAAATACAATGCACTGCAATTTTATTCTGTTTTATCCATATACTTCGTGAAAATATTTTCTCAAAGATTCCTTAAGCTTTGTTTGGGATGTTAAACTACTTTAGGAGCTCTAAGGACTGCCATGGTGAAAACAATATTTGAAATCTCCTTGTGAATTTTGCTAGAGTATGGGTCAGTGTTTTGATTGCAGAAGAGTTCGACAAAGGATTACTAACATAATAAAACAACTCCAGGTATATTTTTGATGAGGATATGACAATGCAAAATGGTTAAAATCTCTTAAAAATCTATGCTGAATGATAAAGACCCTTTATTAATAATTTCCTTGGGGAAAAAATTGAAAAAACTAAAATATAAGTACATAAACCGATTAATCGATTAATCGTAAAAATAATCGACAGATTAATCGATTATCAAAATAATCGTTAGTTGCAGCCCTAGTGCTATGCAGAAGTGATCTGCCTCCTGATTGTGAAGGGACCTATGTAGCAGGGATGAATGTCCCTGGTGGGAAGCTATTGGAGAGGCGGGCATCTTCCTGGCTTTTCTGTCTCTGAACTGAACATGTGCTGAGTCCCAGACCCTCTTGCTCCCCTGGATCCAATGGTTCACAGCTGGCATATCCGGTGGCTCACCTGACCAGGGAAACAGGAGCGGCTGGAAATCGAGCATGCACTGGAAAGATTAACTATTATTTTAATAATAATTATTATTTTAATTATTTATAATGTGGCTTTGCCATAGTGAATTCTGTACATACTTGGCCCAGGGTAGGAAATGGCTACAGCTGTGCTAATGATCATGGTAATAGGATCTCCGGTATCTCCCGATCTCTTGGATTTTGTGCTCAGTCTGGCCAATGGTTTGGGGATGAGATCCAGATAATAAACTGATGAAAATTCTGAGGAGTTGGAAGAAGGTTCACCAGAAACTGAACTATAGACCACAGTCTAACATGATGTTTTTGGGTAGTCCAAAGTTATGGAAGATATGTTGAAAGAGTAGTTCTTCAGTCTCAAAGGCAGTGGGTAGTCCTTTCAGAGGTATGAGTTTGCATGCTTTTTGTCTACATCCTCCAGAATGCATGTATGGGAGCTGGATGGAGGTAGATCAGTCACAGTCGACAACGAGGTCCGGCGAGGGATGGGCAGTAGAACCAGTTTTCCTTGTGGTAGGTGTTGGGGAGTCTTGGAGATGCCACAGATTGACCAGCTCTTGACATAAGACTTCCAGAGTTGGTCCACTAGTAGCAATTTTGGAGGAGCAAGAGGGTTTGCTGGCTGCCTGGGTGTCCAGAGCCTGGAGACGAATGAAGGTCCAGAAGGGACAGCCATAGGGACGATGGTACATAAACCTTTCCTCCTGGACCTCTGGCAGAGCAGATTCAGAATGAGTGGCTTCCAAGATCTGATTATTGAAGGACCACTGGATAGGACTCATAATGATGGCTGGAGGGATTATGAATTCTGGTGGAGAGTTATAGTCTTCAAGGTGATGGAGATGGGAGAGTGCATCTGATTTTTGGTACTTACATCCGGCCTGGTAAGTTACTGTAAAGTTGAATCGAGTGAAGAATAATGCACAACAAGTTTGTCTGGGATTGAATTGTTTAGCATTGCAAAAATATTCCAGATAATGATGATCAGTGATTACCTCAAATGGGTGGTTGGCTTTTTCCAGCCAGTGTTGCCACTCCTTTAGGGCAAGCTTGAAAGGCTAAGAGCACCTGGTTTCCAATGTTATAGTTTTGCTCTGCTGGGGATAGCTTTTTTGAGTAGAAAGCATATGGATGGATGATGGGAGGCTCTCCATGCCGTTTAGACAGGACTGCTCCAACTCCAAATGTAGAAGCATCTACTTCAATGACAAAAGGGGGTTGAGGATCAGGATGTGCCAGGGTAGGAATGGTGCAAAAGGTTTCCTTGAGCTGATGGAAAGCATTGATGTTATCAAGCATCCAGGACAGAGACAGAGACTGAGGAGTGAGGTGAGGGATGCATAGATTTGGCTGATGTTAGTGATGAATCGGCAGTAGAAATTGGCAAAATTCAGGAATTTTTGAGTTACTAGATGGTGGTAGGTTGAGGCCAATCTCTGACAACTTTCCTCTGGTCCTTGAAAATGCCATGATGGTCGATGATGAAACCGAGGAACTGGATGATGTCACAGTGGAACTCACACTTCTCCAGTTTGTGGTACAGATGGTGCTCTCTCAACTCCTGGAGGAACGGCTTCATGTGGTGGTAATGTTCAGCCAGGTTCAAGGTTCCACACTGAGATGGTGATGGGTTGGTGGCTTTATACTATGATTTGATGAGTGGAGACAGGTGAAATGCATCAAAATTCTGTCGATTGTGAACGAGTGGGTTTGAGCTGAAGGATCTGGTGTTGCTGGTGACTCTGTGACAATAAGAATATAATAATGTTAAATATATTTGTGGAAATAGTGATAATTTTTTTCAGGATACTATAATGACTACAAAGTTCAAAAGAAAAGCATTTATTTTAAATGTATTTTTTGTAAAATATATAAATGTTTTGATAATTTTAATGCATCATTGCTAAAGAAGTAATAATGCATCATTTTGCACACAATATACCTGTACTTACAAAACTGCCTATTCTAATATACCTGCACATACAATTGTCATTTTGTATATTGTTATTCCTTACCTACTTACAGTATTTGTATTTTTCGCCTAGTTTTTTCTTCTGTTGCTGTCATTCCTTCGCTGAGCTTATGTCATGAAAACAAATTCCTCCTATGTGTAAACATACCTGGCAATAAAGTTCATTCTGATTCTGATTCTGATTCTGATTCTGAAGAAGTATAAAAAAATCTTACCCCAAACTTTTGAGCATCATGTAAAAGTAATTAAACGCATTCTATTAAAATTTTATTTTGTTATTTTAGACCAGGATTAGAACGCTTATGCAATTTTATACATCACGGATCATAGGTCTCTACTGTGGTCAAAGGGGTCCTTGTGCTGACAAAGTTTAGACCATTTTAGGGCTTTTTTGAGTCTGTCACAAACCGTAGTCGTATTTGTTGCGTTTTTTTTTTACTGAAGGATGTCACCTTCATTCTCTCTCCTGTAACACTGTGTAAGTTTCCCACTATGGTTTGATCATGTAAAGCTGGCTATATCTTTGACCTCGGCTGTGTTGCTCTGATTAGTGACTGTGGCCTCATGGTAGTGAGGAGCATTTCCCTGTCTGTCATGTCCAGTTAGACAGAAAATACTTCTTACAGACTTCTCATCTCCCACCCACACACGTTGACTACAAATCTCAACCTCTCTATCTCGTTTAATCATTCTTTTCTTCTTTCTCACTCACTCTGTCTGTCTGTTTTAATCACCCTCTCTTGTTCTCTCTCAATCTGTTCAGAGGCCAATCTGCTCTCATGGCAGTACTGCTGTACCCAGTTGGCCCACAACGCACACCTGATCCCATAACTTATTCTGAGAGACACTCCTCTCTTTAGAGAGCTTCAGACATATTTAAGAACTGTTTATATCAACATTTTATTATTTTATTTAGATATTTATTATTTTATTAATAATAATCCATATAACTGCACATTATTAAATGGCTCTTTATAATACATGATTCAGATTGGTCAGTCACAGCATTCTGTGGTCAAGTATGTTCAAAAGTTCGGGGATGGTGAGATATCTCCTGTGTTCCCCAAGACTGTATTATTTGATAGGAAATGCAGCAAAAACATTCTTTTTTGTTTTATAATATTTTAGAAAGTTATTTATTCTTGTGATGTCAAAGCTGAATTTTTAGTCCAGTGTTCAGTGTCACATGATCCTTCAGCAATTATTATAACTTGCTGCTCAAGTAACATTTATTTTTATTATCAAAGGGAAAATGTACAGGCACTAAAATAAACCCTGACTTACCTGTATTTGACCAATCAGAATCAAGTATCACACAGCTTTCTGGAATATTTGATTCATGAAAATGGTCTTCAATATTAATATTATTGTAATAATGCTGCAGTGTTCATCTTGTTTCTAGGCAGATTGTTTTGTACATTGTGGTGGGGACTATATATATATATATATATATTTATATATATATATATATATATATATATATATATATATATATATATATATATATGTTACATTTTAAGATCATGTAAATATAAGATTGGGTTAAAAAAATAGTTTCAACTCAATATTTCCAAGTCTGCATATTTATTTGGTGAGTATCAAATAAATAATGTATCAATAATGACCAGCAGACTGTACATAGTCTGTTACATAATGACTGTATAATTGACCGCCGTCCAGAGTAAGTGTTTTCCTGCATAGCAGTGCTTGTTTAATGCTTCTCTTGTCTCTCTGTCAATCTGTGATTAATTTTTTCTAATGATAAAATATAATACATCATAAAATAATTTTAATTCGTCCATTTATTTGGAAGGTAATAAGCTTCAGGTCAACATAATCATCCCGCCAGGGCTATTTTGCAATAATGGCCAGATGGCTTCATGTAATCTCTGAGATATTGAATTTAAAAGGACCAAAATAACCAAATAAATCAGTCAAAACATCATTGCTCACTTGGCAAAGGTAAGTGAGTTTTTGGTTTCTGTTATGTAATGCGCTTTTTCATCAGTGAATGTCATCATACATTTTCAATACGCCATTAGATATTGTGGCTCTGCTATCAAGCTATGCAGAGCACACAAATATTCACTCAAGTGAGGAGCAGGCAGCATTAGGCTGCTCACTACACTCTCAGTCAGATTGGAATGCATGGCAGACAGATTAGTGAGGTATTCCCCCACTGTGCGAGTGTGCCATTGGCTTGGTCCTCTGTGGCAAGTAGCGGCGTGTGTGTGTGTTTGCGTGTCATGGATGCGGACAGCATGCTGGGACCCACCCACTAATAGCCGACAATCTATCAAAGTCAAAGCACATCTCAGCTCTCCCTCTGGAACAGTGCCTTTCTGATACACCGCAGAAACGAGAATTAATAAGAGCCATCATTATCAGAGTATGCCATGTGCTTTCAGAGAAAGAGAGAAAAGAAAGAATGGAGAAGGAGAAATGGATTAAGGAAAAATAAGAAGAGGGTTCTTAAGATGCAGATGCCCATGCAGAGAGAAAAATAAATAAAAGGAGCTTAAAAACAGACAGAGAGAGGAAACATTTTCACGCTTTCACAACCAAATTATGTTCCAGAGATATAAAAAAAAATGTGACAATGCTGTAAAGATTTTCTCATTTCTGCTGTAAAGAAAGCCATGAATCAGTTCAAGTTCAGATTATTAGGATATTTTAATAGTTTTGATGTTCATTACAGTATACATTTGTCATGGTATTGGTGACCAGATATTAAAATTATTGTCATGCTACGTTGTTCAGGTAGCACGGAGGTAACTGTTTTGGTCGGGCCTTCTGTCATTCTTCACTGTTCAGGGAGCATCCTGGAGGCACGAGGAAATGTTTAAAAGTCTTCAATTAATTAAGGAAACACTGGGAATAATCTACAACAGGAGCTTGAGCAACACACATAAAAAACAAGTAGACCTGACAAACACCGAATCAAAGGCAGAGACTTTTTTGGAAGGTTATTAATGAAATCACATCAAGCAGTTTTAGTGTACTGTGGACCTCTTTTGCACTTTACATGTATGTGCATGTGTATCTTATATTATATAAATCTTTACAACCCCAAACTTTTTAAAAGTATTGTGTAATTATGTGTTACACACTACCATGCAAAAGTTTGAAGACAGTAGGACTTTTCTTAAAATAAAAAAATAAAATAAAAAGTAGTACTTTTATTCTGCAAGGACACATTAAAATAGTCAAATGTGATGATGCAGACTTGTTACAATGTTGCAAAAAAAAAAAAACGTAAAATTTTCAAATAAACACTGTTCTTCTGAACATTCTATTTATCAAAGAATCCTAGTGAAAAAAAAAAAGATCACATTTTCAACAGAAGTAGTAGTAAGCAGCAACTGTTTTATACATTGAAATGTTCCTTGAGCACCAAATGAGCATATTAGATTGATTTCTGAAGGATCATGTAGGATTTAAGTTATGAAGTATTGGCTGCTGAAAATTCAGCTTTGCATCACAAGAATAAATTCCATTTTTAATTATGTTAAAGCAGAACAGTTATTTTATTACTCAATATTACTATTTTAAACATATTTTTGAAGTTAATGCAGCCTTGGTGACTTATTTAAAAAAATCTTACCAACCCAAACTTTTGAACAGTAGTGTATATAATATTAATGAAATCACAAATAACATATGTATTTGGCCGCACTGCGGTATATTGACTACGAGCTACCGAACTGACTCGAATCATGACAAATGACTGTGCTTCCTCATAGCTTTCCCAATATTTCAGCAGTGTAGGGGGAACCTGTCAGCAATCCCAGCATGTGAGTGTATTAGTGAGTGTGCGTGTTATCTCATATTTGTGTGCTTTAGTAGACAAGAGCGGTGACTCACCCTTTCGTTCCTCATTAGCATTCTTGGTCAGTAATCACTTAGTGAAGCAAAGGATGATGGGTGGGGGTTCCATCATCTTTCGTCTATCATTCAAACTGCCTCTCTCACTCTTTCTCTCTCTATCGCCCACAATTCAATTTGTATTGCCGAAGCTGAAACAGATTAGCTGCAGACAAAAGATTGAAAAGAGTGAAGAACAGTAAATAATGAAAAATGCAAGAAAGAACAATAATAATCATAAAGAATGATAATGGAATCTCTCTCTCTTGCAACTTCTAAGAACTCAGCTTCTTTCCTTTTAATTCTCTGGAACATTATATGACTTATAAAAGATATTGCGTTTTAACCTGTCTGTCTAATGGCCATTCCTGCAGGAATTCAGTCCACTTTGAGCAGGTGTAACTGTGCACCAGGAGAGAGCTGTTATTAAAATAATAGATTTTCACAGCACTTTTCAGCAAATTTAATCAGCTATGAGCCTTTGGGCTCTTTTAGGAACCATTCTGACCCAAATGGCTAAAGCCACACAGAAATCCTTATCATCAGTGCCTTTTTAGTACTTCACACTATATAAACGTTCTCCTTAGTTCAAATAACATCATCAGCTAATCTCTGCTGAAACATTTCAAATTATTTATATGCAAAAAGGTTTTTGTTTTTGTTAATTGAACTATTAAAATGAGAAATAAATAAAATGCATATTAATAGATAAATATTAGAACAAATTTTCAAAGAAAATTAAAAAATGTGGCATTGGCAACTGACTGAAGCAAGTGTAAATAGTAGAATTTCTAAACCTGAAAAAAAAGTAAGCTTAACAAATATAAAAATATTAAAATGACTTAATGAATTATTAAAATGTAAGTAAAATACTGTAATATATATAAATAATAATATATATATATATATATATATATATATATATATATATATATATATATATATATATATATATATATATATATATATATATATATATATATATATATATATATATATATATATATATATTAAAAAAAGCACTGTAACCAAGTTATATGTACAAAGTTGCATGCAGGTTTTTGTCACTGATTTTGTATTTTATTAAATGTAATGATTACTATCCAATACATCAAATATTGTACTAGGATAAATGGACGGTGCTACATCTGAGACTTCTGAGTATGTTAAAAATAAGACTTAAAGAAACAACAAGGCCTCTGTGAGCTGCATTATAAAGTTTAATTCATGGTCCTGTTTTCAATGCAAGTGCTCATTTACATGATCTTTTTTTTTTTAATAGCATACATACTTTTAATTGCAGGATATTCACTTGACAAGCCTCCCTTAAAGACAATGCGATGTGTATAATTATCCGTGTAGTTTACACATACTGTATATACAATGATTTAAAAGCATCAGCTATCATGGTGCACTGGTGCACTGCAGTACAGTAACATTCACACTATGATCTTTTAGTCATAAAGAGTGTCTGATGTGAGGTTTATAATGGTTTGGATGTTTTTTTTATGGATATGTCGCATGTTTGGTTGGCAGCACCATATGAGGCTGTCCTGACAGTGACATATAGTCTCCTTTTCTGCGGCAGAGCCTCAGACAGCAAGGCAGCTGCATGTCCTAACCCTGTCATACCCCTCCACGGCTAACAAGACAAGCCAATCCAACCACGCAGGTACACACAGTTAAAGATATCAGCACACAAACCCTTAGAGACACACAAGCAGATTTAGGAGAAAATGCCATGTATGCTCTCAGGGAATGTACATATGGACATAGGCGGCTACTTTCAGCTCAAACTGTGCTGAACGGTACGCCCCAGAGTCTTCTTGTGCATCTCAACTAAAGGGATAGTTCCCATAAAAAGGAAAAATCTGTCATCACTGACTTGTTCCAAACCCATTTGACTTGCTTTCTTCTGTGGAAACCAAAAGGAGAAATTTAGTGTCCAAGCTGCTTTGACCATCAAATGTACAGGATGTGACATGCCAAACAAAACTAGCAACAACTAAGAAATTGCATCTGGACTAAAAACTTGATCAGCTTGGACATCCTACTGAACTTATCTTGTTACGATCAATCTCTGCTCATTCCTATTTAATACATTTATAAAGTGGAGGGCTGCATTTCTACAATTAAGAATACATTATCATAGCCACTGCCGAGGGAGTAATCTCTGTCTTTCTCACTCTTATTTGTTCAGCATTATGCTCATCTTTTCATTTATGAGTATTCAGTCGGAGCTTTGAGATATCACTGCAGTGTTGCTATCACATTGACAAAGGTAAAGGTGGAACATAAAATTATCTTCCTAAAATAAAATAATAATCATAAAATAATCTTTTTTTTTTCCAGAAAAAGCCACATTATACAGCCAAAATAATCTGTTAAATATTAACAGGAAGAATAAGCTGGGGTGAGCATGGTTTGATGCAGAAGAGAGATCGGTATTGACAATGAAAACACTGGAGTCTGTGTTACAATTCAGTGAGATAATAGTGTGTGAATGTAAAAAGTACAAATAATACAAAATGTAAAACAGTAAGATAGTAGATATGAACTTTGATTTTTAAGACTATTTAAATGAGCAAGCAATTGCTGTTACTGCATTCCTGGCATGAGTCAGATGCTTCTCGGAAAGCAAAGATTCCTGTTACAAAATAATAAATTACATTACTATTTGATAAACCCAAGAGCAAGACATAATAAAATAGGTGGCTGGAGATGGTAAATCCACTCGGTCACTTGTACTGTATTTTGATACTGCATTGCTGCAAAGCAACTGTGTCTTAAACATTGAATGGATGTTTTTTGAGTAAGTGGATAAAAAGGGCATATAGTAGTAAAATAAACAGAATGCATTTGAACTATTTGCAAATAATATTTTTCTTTTAAAATACACACATATTTACTCCTAATTGTATACATATCATTTTGAAATTGGCTCTGTTTCTGGCCTGGTTCAATTATGAATTATACATTACTCTACCTTACACTCCTTCAGAATTAAACCTGAAGCATCATGCTACTCTTAACAGTAACAGTTTGAATTGAAGTCTTTTTCCACTTTTATTGACAAATACAACAAAAAATGACGGGGTCAGCTGTATCAGCAAATTATGTGTGTTTAACCTGAACCGCAGCACCCACATTAGCACCTGACCCCTAGGCCACGACTCAGACTTTCAAGACAGAGATTTTCAATGAAATTGGCATTAAATGTGCGCCATTATTCAATAGTTGCAATAAAAAAAGGGTTTGAAATGTAAAAGAATTGCTGTTAGTCTTACCCTATGGGATGAATTATATAAACCAAACTACTTCAGTATAAGTACTTTGTTTCAGGTTTTATCAGTTCATGAAAAGTTAAATACTACCCTACAGACAAGAAATGCAAAGTTTAAGATCTGAAAGCTGTGAGTTAGTGTGTGAAGCATGAGTCACTGTGTGTTAGACAGTAAAGTTACAGACAGGAGCACACGGCATATGTGTCATGAAGTGTAAGTGAAGGGCAGGAATGTATGCTAAATACTCTCTGGTGTGGTTAAATGCAGGATTTGGGACATTCCTCGTCTCTCTCTCTCTCTCTCTCTCTCTCTGTGGACACCTGAGACACTGGGAACTGGGTCACACAGCTCCGTCCTTTAGTGAGGCATGATGGGGCATGTAGACCTCATTTCCTTCCCTTATCCGCTCTCTTCCTCCTCTCCCGTGGGGCAGAAAGTGCTGCCCTGGTCTGATCCCTGGTGTCTGGATTCCCCTGCTAGACCAAACCTCTCCACAGAAGGGGCTGTCTCAACAGAATGGGTGGCTGTCCCATGAACAGCCCCGCACTGTGGGAGATAGACATGGTTTAGTGCTCAGCTGCATCTGTCTGCTTGGTTAGCCATGCATGTTGACTGCAGCCACAGATGATCAAGTGTAGAAGTGTAACTTCATTTCAGCCAGGGGCATCATGCAATTTTATATATATATATATACATATGTATATTAAAAAAAATTCCAGATAATGAACTACATGCACATGAATCCTGAAATATAAACATTCACCAGTCAGAGGATCATGGCAAAAAAAATCAAGATGAACATAGAATGACCACCCACTTCTATAACGTATTGCATAGGATGAAATTGTGTCTCTTAAAACTTTTTAAAAGCTTAAAACTTTAAATAATTTTTATTATTTTTTTAGGAATACTCCTAGCTCCAAAACTTCTGGGTGGTTACTTTTGCACTTTAATTATGAAAGATCCAAATACTACATTCAAGATCAACTCTTTTGAGTCTAGTTTAGCCTGGAGAGATGAATCAGACCTTTGAATTCCGATGAAACTTGAAAGCCATCAGTCAGCTAAACCCCCACATTTACATCTATGTGACATAAACTTTTATCCAAAGCATTTTATGTTGTATTTAAGTTATACATTTTAAGAGTTAATGTCTGGGAATTAAAAGTTTGATCTTGATGTGGTAAACACAATGCAGTACTTTTTGAGCTCCAGGAATGGTAGATTTCACAAAGAGAAAGTTTCCCTTGCTTTTGAGCAGCATTCATATTAAAGAATCATGCACAGAATGTCCTCAACTACAGCTTAAAAAGTAAAACCTTTCACGATTATATGAACACTTTCTCAGGGCAGAAAAACCACTGCGTGTGGGCCAGGATTTCTAAAAGAAACTACTTGTTTTTTTTTTTTTACAATCACACATATATACATGCACACTAAATAGGGGCCAAACATAATCAAGTTGCAGTGGACCATACAAAGTCACAATTTACAGGGATCGATCTGCTCTAATTGGAGAAGAGAGCACAGACCTCCCTGCTGGAAAGATCCGCATTGTGCCTCGCCATGTTACTGCGGGAGGCCTTGTGTATATGTTGGTATGCGAGAGTGTTTCCAGTAGTATATGTGCCACTGACAAAGCCAAAGAAAAGGGTTGTGTCTGTTTATCAAAGTGTTGCCTGTTAGCACGTTAAGTCTTGAACAGAACGCACTCCCCGCGGGAAGGATGAAGTTGACTTACACAGTCTGAACCTCACTCACAGATCAGAGGCTGGGCAGCTTTTCACACTCTCAGACTCACTTTCTTGGCTGTTTCTCAGTCTGTCCTTCACTTTGTCTCTGGGGAAGGTACAAGCATTAACTGAGCGACTCGTGGTCACGGGGTGGCGGTCAGCCTACTGAACTTGTCTTTCTCAGATTAAGGGAGTGTGGGTAAGCTGTGCCATTTTTACTTAAAGGCATAGTTCACCCATAAATTATGTCATAATTTACACATACAAGACATTCCAAACTGGTGAGACCTATTTCTTTTGTGGAACATAAAAACAGTTATGGTTCCATTTGGTTCCATGTGACTTCCATTGTACAGACAAGTATACATTGGAAGTCATTTGGAACCAAAGCTGTTTAGAGACCAACATTCTTCAAAATATCTTCTTTATGATGACAGAATCTTTGGATAGACAGTCCTAAGTTGTGCTAAAGGCATGAAAATAGAGGTTAAAAAATAAATGAATAAATACACCTACATTTTTTTTTTCAAGATAACCTTTTTAATTAAGGCACAGTTAAATTTTGACATAATTTAAATCATGCCATTAACAATGCATCATGGACTGTGTAGCTCTAGATACGTTTTTGACATTTGACAATTAAAATGTACAGTTTACTCACTGACACATCTTACCCCACTCATAAAACCCACTAGCACAGACTTATCACGCACATCTTTTTCCTACATACTGTTACTTTCCCATACAGGTGCCAATCTCATAATGACTACTAATCATCCCCATGGACTAAACACAGTGTGTGCATGTGTCTATACACAGACATTTCTAAAGTCTAAGTGCTGTGATGTTGTGTGATGCTGCTGCAACAACAGGTGTGTGGTATACAAACATATGCTCCCTGTGGGTTTGTTAGAGGCTTGGCATGGCTCCTGCTGCAGATGTTAAGCAGTATTGGCTGAGCTCTGGGCTCACAGCAGACAAACAAACCTGATGAATCAAGCCACCTCTCACAATCTCAGATCACCTTACATGCCTCACATCGATTGATTCAGACTGTCTCACATCATGTTTCTCTTCCTCAAGTTGCCTCGCATTGCTTCATACCACCTTACATTATTTCTCTATAACCCTTACTTTGCTTCAAACTGCTTCTCATCACCTCACATTGCTTCAAAAAGGCTTGTATCAAGCCACACTGCTTCACATTGCTTTAAACTTACTTTTATTAGTTTCACAATGTTTATATGCATGGTAGTAATAGAGTTATAGAAGGTTTTTGTGAAGATGAGCTTCAGTCTGCATCTAATTGTTTTTCACATTGAAAGGATTAAATGAAATATGTTTTCAATTTAGCCTGTCTTTCAGAGCAATTGCACTCTGCAAAGGCCAACTCTGTATATGTATATATATATATATATATATATATATATATATATATATATATATAATATATATGAATAAATTCAGTCTAAAACTGAAATACAATTGCATTATGTAGGTCTAGGTCAATTACATTATAGGTTTTTCTTTTTCTTCTTTAAAAAACAGACAGGTACGATTTCTGTCTGACTAAATACAGGACATTTAGTTACAGGATAAATTATTGCTTTAGTCTGATTTAAAGTGCATGTGAACATATATGTGCCTAACATTTCTTTAGACTGTGCAAAAGTTACGCCACCTGACATTGTTTAAACTGCTCCGTATCAGCTCATATTGCTTCAGATCACCTCGCAAAGTACCGCCTCATGCTGCTTCAAATCGACTCATATCACTTTTCACCACCTCACATTGCCTCACATCACTTTGCACTGCCTGACATTTCCTCCAAATACGGCAAAGCATGGCCAGCCTGCTCCCTTGCATCAGTGTCAACACTGTCCCAGATACCTGTCAGTGGAGACATTGAGACCATGGTGATGTGCTGTCCATATAACAGCTGGTCTCAGTGCCATTCTAGTCAGCAGCAATGAGGAGGAGGCTCCATCAGAGTTACGGTGCCGTAACCCTTCTCCAACTCTTAGAAGTCATCTAGAGATACTCTTCCACCAACGCTACAGACCTCATGAAGCATAAACCATTGCCAAATCTTTAAATAAGCTCTTGTTTTCTTTGCTTCTCTTCTCCTCCTCCTCCTCACATTTCTCACCCTATATTTCTCATATACATGTTCTTTAAAACAAAAGATATTTGCACTTGAGTCTTTGGAAAAGTTAAAACACATCTGAAACATATAGTGCGACTGCCAGATTGTCTGCCACAAGTACATAATGCATGTTAATATAGATGTTCTCTGGGGATTTCAGATTTAGCCAATACCACCACACAAAGCAGAACTGTGGCAATGTGTGTTGTTCTGCGCCTACGTAGTGCACAAATTATTAAACGCTCTTGTGTATTGGTATGTCTTATAATATCACATGTGATCATGGGACATATGGTCACATACACACCAATCCGAAATGAGACTTCTTACACTTTCATGTAGCAAACCTCCCACTCAGGACCTGTTAGGATTTACTAAAAGAATAGGTTGGCAGACGGAAAGATTAAGGGGGGTAAAGAGAAACTTAATATACTTAAACACTGCCGATATCAAATTTATTTACCTGTGCTTACTGTAAATGTAGGCCCCTTTCTGTGTACACAGATGTCATTTAGATTTAGAGGAATATCATCATAACTAATTAGGTAATAGTCTTGGAGAGACACCAATTGCTAATGGGCAATCATAACGAGAGCACATTCCAAGTTTAGACCAGGTGCCAATCTGTATGTAGCTCTGACGACTGTACCAAATTAATGAGAGCAGGCGAGCAAACGCTTTGTGTACAATCGGTCGATATCTCATGGTGTAAAGGTATTGAGTCACAAAACAAACAAACGATTTCTATCCCACTGAGGTTGTTATAATTCTTCATTTATTTTAGCTGGTCTCGCTCTCACACATACAGACTGCTCTCTCATCGGGATGCACCCCCTTGCCTTAGGCCCAGCCCTAATTAAAGCTTCCTTTGGGCCTCACTATGTGGAGCACCAAACCAGATCACATCTCTGGTGGGCTGAGGAAGAAAGTGAGAGGAACACTGAGATAAGGTGGAGGGGCATCACGATTTAGGCATGATCAGACTGCAAATGTTGCCTGGTAGCCTCTTAATAGGACTTGTTTGTGATTGCATGTTTCACTGAAACTGTCATTGTTCTTGTTTCATTCATATTTTGCAGTGTGGGATTCGGTAGTGATCTAAAAACAATAGCAGATGATCTCTAATTACTCTCAGGGCACGTTTCAATGCAGATTAGCAAACATTTTCATTCAGTTTTAGCAAAATTTGCTTTTGTACAATTAACTGAGCGACAGTAAGAAATGATGAAACATAGCGGGTGCAAAAGATAAAGAGACTGAGAGAAAATGCAATGACGGAAAGTAGTAGAAGAAAAAGAGGGAATTTTATCTGTGTCAAAGAAGGGTTTAACAACCTTGGCCTTCATAGTGGAGATAGATTCGTAACTAGGACTTGCTACAAACGTTTTTATAACATAGAGCTAATACTTGAGGCCACTGTAGATTGTTGTCTGAGAGAAACCATGCATTTCTTTCCAGATGATATATAATTTTAGGATTAAATTATATTCTTGTAACTGTAACTTGAGTGTTTACCGATTGTACTCGTGGCTAGAACATAAGAATTAAAGCTACTGTTAGGCTCATCTGGATTGAGGGGCAGATTGGAGTCTGTGCATACAGTATGTGTTCCATTTTCCATAGCGTTCAGAGGAGGATGGCTCCTGGCACAGTGCAAAAGCATTTTAATCCCCTATTTCTATACATACCTTTTCTTCTATGACATACAGTACTCCTGAAATGGGAAGCATGGGTGGATGATTAATGACGTTTGTCATATCATGATCCCCTCTCGCTGTCTGTATGGAGGCCTGACTGATAGGTGGCAGGGTGAGATGAATGAGCCCTATTCTTGAAAGCCAGTGCATGGCTCATTTACTTCTGTTCTAATGATTTAGACGATTAAATCCAAGGGTAGGGCACTATTTGTTCTTACATCTAATTAATGATTTGTTGGGAAATGGTCCAAATGGAAGTGGGTCTCCCTGGTTTTATATAGGGAGTGTTTCTGATTTTGTACAAGAGATTCCTGCAACAACTAAGCACATATACACAAATTCATGAATTTGTGCCAACTTGTTTAATCGCTTGTGCTATCTCATCATTAGCTATAATGAAAATATGGACCAATTAAATGTTTGAACTAAAGCATCCCACATGAAATAAACGTTATAAACATTAATATAGGTTTTGATATAGGTTTTTAATATATGTGACATATATACAATTGGCCGTTTTCCTATATTATATGTACATATGTAAATATATGCACATATATACGTGCATACATATAACTATATAGGTACATATATCCATGTACAGTATATATGTTTGCATATACAACAAACCTTTTTGTTATACATTTTTCCACTATCTTCATAAAAGAAAGAATTGACCTTGTAAATTATTCAGGAAAGTGTAGACATCACAGCTTTCCATCTCCTTTCACTTAATTGACATAGTTAAATTCCATAACATGCCAATTACATGTGATAACAATTTCACGTGTTCGCATAATTCTTGCATTTTTTTAGTTAGTTAGTTCTTAGTTATTGCCTTGATAATAGAAACTTTTAAGATTTACACTTAACCCCCCCCCCCCCCCCAAAAAAAAAGCAAAAAACTATTTTTTTAGTATTTTGTGATAACCAAATTAATTGTTTTCAAATTTGATTTTATAAATCGTGTGTAGATTTTTTTTTTTAAAGTTACGTTGAATATTTTTATTTATTTATTTGTTTGTGTTTGTTGTTTGATTTTACATAAGATTAAATACAATATTATACAATTTTGTATTTGTAGACTTTTGATGTTTTATACTTTTATATTTTCCTTGTAAATTAAGCTCATATGTATTGTCTTTGTTTTATTTTACAGATTCATCAGGGAAGATTTCAGCAATTGTCCTTCATGTCAAGATTGGTGTGAAAAATGTATCAGGCACTAACTGTGCTATACTGGATATGAGCAAATATGGGGACTCTGCAAGAAACCATGACAAGTCAACAGCTTTGACAGCCCAAAAGGAAATCCATTTGTTTTTGCATTTGTGAAAGATATTTTTTTACTCTCAACAGAAAACTCCCATAAGAATCTAACCTTGTTTTCCTTTATTTTAAAACATCCCCTTCCTCTCCACTCCCATCATGATGAGTGTATTGACGGCCTTCAGTCCTTCCTGTACCACCGTCCTTTTCCTTCCCTTTTTTATGCTCTTATGCCCACCATCATTGGTCAGAGGTGACTGCTGGCTCATCGAGGGGGATAAAGGTTATGTGTGGTTGGCCATTTGCAGCCAGAACCAGCCACCATATGAGACAATCCCACAGCACATCAACAACACAGTACATGACTTGCGACTTAATGAGAACAAGATCAAAGCTATTTTTTTCACCTCCTTGAGTCGCTTCACAAATCTGACTGACCTCAACCTCACCAAGAATGAGATCTCATACATCGAAGATGGTGCTTTTGCAAGCCAAGCAAATCTACAGGTTTTGCAGCTTGGATATAACAAGTTAACCAACCTGACTGAAGGTATGTTGCGAGGTCTGGGACGCATGCAATGTCTTTTCTTGCAGCACAATCTCATAGAAGTCATTGCCACCAATGCATTCTGGGAGTGCCCCAGCCTAAGCAACCTCGACCTGTCATCGAACAAGCTAGCCCGACTAGACCCCTCTACTTTCACTGTGTTGGGCAGGCTCATGGGATGTGAGCTTGCGGGAAACCCTTTCCACTGCGGCTGTGAGCTCTATAGTTTCCTCACCTGGTTAGAGGCCTTCAACAATGTCACACACACCTATGATCGACTTCAATGCGAGACCCCACGGGAGTTGTTTGGCTATCCATTGCTGAGTCCTGTGGCTGGGCACGGACGGAGTGCTCGCTACATTCTTTCCTCTGTGTGCCGGGATGGGGTGCGGATTCCAGGAATGACATCTCTTCCACCTGATCCTGATTCTTCAGGCATGGGTCCTGACATGTTTGAACACTTTGGACCATACCACCAGCCCACAACTTCCTCCTCATCTGAGAATGCATTTAGTCCCAGCATCAAACTGCATCATGTGTCTCTTTCTTCTGCGTCCCTTCTTATCCAGATTCCAAAGCCATACAGCAAGATGTACATCCTGGTACAGTACAATCAGAGCTTTGTGTCAGTTGTGAGGAACTTGAAGAATAAAAAGGAAATGATCACCCTTAACAAGCTCAAACCAAACACCAACTACACTTTCTGCGTGGCATCAATACGCAATTCACAGCGCTACAACCACACTTGTTTATACTTTTCTACCAGAGCTCCAAATCCAGATGATTTGATGCCTCCACCCTCCACGACCACCCACTACATCATGACCATTGTTGGTTGCCTCTTTGGAATGCTCATTATTCTCGGGTTTATCTACTACTGCTTGCGAAGACGTCGCAGAAAAGAAGAGAAAGAAAAATCCATTTGTGTGAAGAAGACCATTCTGGAAATGCGATATGGACCAGAGGTGGCAGCGGCAGTTGCAAATGACCCCACAGCTATCCAGAAACTTCATGAGCAAAGCCACCATCAGCATCACCATGGCAAATTACCCATGTCCTCCTCATCCAGCTCTGCCATGCTTGGCCATGGTTCCGCTAACACTAGTTCCTCACGTCTGTCCTCCATTCCTCAAGTAGAAAAGATGGCATCTGCCTTCTCCGAGGCCATGGCCACTAAGGGCAACTATATGGATATTAGGACCTCTGTAGGAGGAGACGAAAGGGGGAGAGATGGAGCTATGTTACATGGTGTTCGGGAGGAAGATCTCAGTGGAGATGATGGAAGTGACCTGTGTGACGATTCAGATGATGATGGCCGTGGATCGGCATCTGAGATTTCAACAATTGCAATGGAGGTTGACAAGGTCAACCAGATAATTAACAACTGCATTGATGCACTTAAGCTGGACTCTGTTGCAACATCTGTTTCCACCACAGCAAGTGGTCCAACCTCACCCCCACCTACCTCTACCTCCTCTCTGACCAGAGGATTGATTCCCATTTCTACTAGTGTCAATGATACTTGCCAAGTCTTTCCTTCCCCAAAAATTCCTCCTCCACCCCCTCGTCCCTTCACAGCTCCTCTGTCAGAGAGACCTGGGATCACAGGGGGTGGCTTTGTGTCACCACCATACCGTCCACCTCCCCCAGCTTCTGCAGTTAGGCCCATACAAAGACAGATGAGTGCCGATGCAGCTGTCATTGTCTCTTCTTCCAAGAGGCACTGCCGCCCTTCCAGTGGGAAAGGTCGGGTTTACAGCCTAGATGTTCCAGAACCCCACAGCCCAGATCCTTGCCAGTATCCAGACAAGGGCAGCCCATTGGGGTGTGGTGAGCCCCTGGAGAGGCTCCCTTTAGTAGGTAGTGGTGGTGGTGGTTGTAGCATTGATGGTGGTACTTTAGATGGGATGGGCATTCAGCAGCACCTGGAGGTGCACCCAGACTACCACTGTGCAGAACATCGTCACTCAGTCCCTGCCCTTTACTATGAGGGCTCTCATGACTCCCCAGCCCAAAGGGTCTCTTTTCTCAAGCCTCTGTCACGCACCAAGAGAGACGCTGCTTCCTACTCTCAACTCTCTCCCCGCCACCACAATTACTCTGGCTACTCCTCGAGTCCAGAGTACTCTTCTGAAAGCACCTTGCGCATCTGGGAGCGCTTCCGTCCCCACAGAAAGGGTCCACATGAGGAGTCCTGTTATGTAACAGCTGGAAATGCCTTGCGCAAAAAGGTCCAGTTTGCCAAGGGGGAGGACTTGCATGACATCCTTGACTACTGGAAGGGTGTGTCAGCACAGCAAAAGCTGTAATCTATGCGACTGCGTGGAAACACAGCGCAAGTCTCCTTCACTGCCTGATAAACCAGGAGAGAGCGACTGTAGTAAAGAAATCGGGTAAAGGCTGCAATGTGCAAAGCGTAGCCAAGTTTGTCAGGGTTTGAGGACAAGTTACTTTAATCTGTTTTTGTACAGTGGGCCAAAAAGAGAGTAAAAGAGCCTAAGGATACAATATACACATAAGATAACATTCAGAGATATTATCTGAGAGGGTGACAATTGTCGTACTCAGTAAAAAAGGGCAGATGGGCTTATCATTTGTCAATAATTGAAATAATTGTATTTTACTCAGCATTCATCAGTGTGTTCATCATTCATATGGTGAGACCTTTGTAACCTGAGTCCTCATTCAGCTTGAGACAGAATCTCTGTTTATCCTCCCACTTAAAAAAAAAAAAAAAAAAAAAAGGCCATCTCATTCATTTGTTAGGTGGGAATGTGTATGAGTGTGTGTTTTAGTAGAACAAAATAATGCACTCATTTTCTACAAACCTGTCAAAAGCAGTTTACCCCTTCCATATTTTAGAGACTATACACAGGGCAACCAAATTTACATTTCAATAGCACTACTCATGTGAGAAAATAAAGGAATGGAGTGAAGGAAAAGATAAAAAAAATGAAACAGAAAATACTCCCTGTATGGCAGCTGCTTGCTGTGCTGAGCAGGATGACATAAATAGTGCAATGAGTGCTAGAGAAAATACTGTATATTTACTAGCGTCTGTGGAAAATGTGAAAATCTGTGTTTGAGATTAAACAGACATAGCTCTGTACCTCTCTCATCACTGATGCATTATTATTAGCATTTCTTTATCAGAGGTTACCTTGTCACCTGTATCACAGCATGAGCACAAAGTGGCTGTTGGCAGTAGAGGTTTATGTATTCTGTTCCTCTGCCCTAAGGTCAATTTGTTTAGTCCATTAATTGGCTTTTGGAAGCCTGTTGCTGCCAGCTGAGCAATCAACAGGCAAACTAACCTAGACCCTGTTGTGACACTTTTAAACTGATGCTTTATATGACATGTTTCTCCAGGCTTTTTTTTTTTTTTTCATTAATTTATTTATTGGGGTAATTATTATCCATGATGCTGATACTGAAATTATGACAACATAACAAGTAGCAATAATTGATTTAATAAATTATAGAAAAAATACAAATAATTTATTTTAATGAACAAATATTTTATGCTCTTGTTATCGCTTACTAACTTTTGGTTTCAATGTTGATTACAGCTCTTCCCACTTTATCTCTGTCAGCAATTATTTTAATAATGTCCAGTTAGATTAGACTAACTAATTAGCAATTAGCCAGGCTATATCCTTTAGTGTGCAAGGGTAAGCATCCAAGACCTCCAATTTGATTAAAAGAGATCACTCTTGCTTCTTTTCTCAGCAACCAAGTTCAGCCTACAGTTTCATGGACCAATAAACCAAAACATTTGATTGGTGGCTCTGTGGGAAAATGTACATCCGTTTACAACATATTCTCAAGTATGAAATATGAGATATCCAGCAGGCACATGAAATGAATTGGGTTTACTCAGTGTATTATAATTATACCCCCACCCCACTCTAAATGTTCAATTCAGTTTAAGTTTATTTGTATAGCACTTTTTATGATACAAATTGTAGCAAAGCAACTTTACAGAAAATTAAGTTTTTACAATATTTAGGACTAAATACATTGCTTAAAGGGATAGTTTCACCTAAACATAAAAATTCTCTATTCAGCTTTGTGTTGTTTCAAAACTGTATGACTATCTTTCTTCTGCAAAACACAAGAGGTGACATTTTGAACTGTTTCCCATATTCTTTTCCGTACATATACTGTACAATGAATGCGGACTGAGCTCACAAATTTCAAAAAGGACGCAAAAGAAAGCGTGTTTCTCAAAGCTATTGTGTGTCCTCAGAAGGCTTTGTATGTAGCATTCAAGTAATATAAACCACTTTCATTATAATTTTATGCTTTTGCATTCTTTTTAGAGCTTAAAGGCCGCAGTCATGATTGATTATAATTGCATGGGAAAGAGCATAGTAAACTTGACACTTTGTGTTATATGTGTTTGTTACAACATGAAGGTGCTTACTTTTTTTATTTATTTCAAATTAACAAGTAACAGGCACTTAACTTGACATCACTTCTGGTGAAACATGTCTGAGATGTCCAGTTTGAAAATTAGATTTATTAAATTGAAACAAAATGCAGACAGCTCATATGGGGGTTAGCATTAGCCAGCAAACCTCTTTATTTTGCCCCCATTTTCAGCATCAGGTGTTTCTGTGCCTTCAGTAAAAGGTTCCATTATTTGATGTAGTACCACATAAAGAGCCATTTCTGTAAATCATAATATATCCCTTTATTTAATAAGGGGCTCATTGTAAATAAATGTTCATATACCATCTTTCTTCATCTTTCTTACCATTTCTCTCGATTAAGTTTTTTTCATTGTAAATATGTAACAGATACCTGCCAACATTGGACATACACTCAGGCAGAATGTCTCTTTGGTTGTCTGTTTTTGGTGGCTTTAAAAAAAAATGTGTTCAAGGATTTTACAGGATGCTTAATGGTTTACAGAAGAAGGGACAGCAGCAGCTATAATGTGGATTATTAGGGCACTACTTGTGTGCTTAAGACATTGCAGAGAGAAAAGTTGGACCTTAACCGAACAAACTGTTCTCTGGCAACTGAAATGGACCAATGAAGGACTGCTACCGGAGGCTTACTGTGACATTTTCCTCACTTTATGAACCTGATTTTAAAACCACTTGGACTGGTATTAAGGAACTAACAATGAACACTCAATCTTAAATGACTGTTCATTTTTATAACAGTAAAAATTGATGCCCAGCTTTATGTTTTTAGATATGTTTTTTTATTGTGCCTCCCCTCATTGACAAAGAAAAAAAAAGAAAGCAACAAAAAAGAAAGAAAAAAAAACTTTGAAGGGAAGTAATAATACAATTGGCATGGCATCTATAAGATTTTTCTGTTATGTATTATTTGTTTTAGAAAATGTGTGCTTACTGTTTTTTCTTATCATGCTTTGCTGGGGAGTAAGATTGTGGTGTTCCCTTTTCAATTTGCTCAAGCTTGAACATTCCCTCAGCTCCCTTGAACATTTCCCCCATTCGTTCAGGACAAACTGACAATTCAATTATTTCAAGTTAAGGTCTCCCTCCACCAAATCACATTTTTATATCAGACCTCCATTCATATGCTATTTCATGATTTAATTCATTCTTTCTTTATTTTTTCACTTGGCCTTTAACTTTTGACTTGACGAGTCATGCATAATTACCCAGTTCAGCCAAACAACGTTTGTTTACCACCCTACCACAGAACTAACAGGCAAAGATAGTCATTTCATGGCAGTGCCACTTTCTTTATGCTGAAATGATCGTAGTGGATAGTTGGGGGTCAGAGTTTCACTACCGCTGTTTTTGGAGGAGTTTAATAATGCATGTGTATGTCTCTTCTTCTCAGTCCGGTGCTAAAGTATTATTATATTCCTGCTCCATGTTTGCTTTGCTGTAAAAATTTAGATTTTGTTAACAATTCAACGTTCAGAAGTTCCTGAATAACCTGTTTTGACCAGGAAAGCCACGTTGACTATTGTTGATACCAGCTCTGGTTGAACGAAATAGTGATCTGTAGTGGACTGTAGGCTGTTTTTTTTTTTTTTCGGTATTCTGTTACCTATAACCAGTCAGTATCACATGGCATAGGATATTTAAAAGTGTGGCTTAATTTATGTTCGGTCAAAGTGTCATATTTTTATATTAATATGTTCTTTCTGTAGGCCCTCTGACAAGAGTTGTGTTAAGGAAGTTGGTTGTACTAAGAGTAGAAAATACTTTGACATTAATCATTGTCATATTTTAGTATTATTACATTGAGCGTAAAGTGGATTACTCTTCCACAGCAGTTTTTACTTTTCTAAGCTCTTTAGCTTCCTCTTAGTGTTAGACACTACAGAAGGAGATTGGCTTGAAGAGAGCTAAAGAGATATGATTTAATGCTTTGAAACAAGATTTTCACTCCAACCTCCTTTCTTTTTAGTGATGATTTATTAACAAATTTCGGGAGGAGGATGCAGAGGTAATCAGGTTCGGGAACAATTACCAATCTCAGAGCCCTCTCCTCGGACTCGTGAAACAGCCTTTGAATTGCAAGAGTGACAGAGGTGAAACTTTTGGAGGTTATTAACTAATTCTGACATAAATCCCCATTATTTATTAATTATTTTGAAACTAAGGTCCAAACTCTTCACTTATGTGTATTGTTCTCAATTTGTATTGAACACATTTAAATTCAATTACTTGTTTTTACAAGAATAGCATTCATATTTAACTGACTTAATAATTTCTCAGGACCAAATATTGTTTGTCAAGCTTATTATTGCCTCTTAAATCCAAAAAGGACTACATGCAGTCAACATGTTCTGAGGTGTCTTTGAAGGTCCTACTCGTTGGCTTTGCCCATCTTTGTTCATGCTCAAAAGAAGCTTAGAGAAAATCACTCCGAGGGTCTCTGGAGTCAGGATAATTGTGCCTCTTTTATGAAGCTTTTAAGTCTATTCTCCCTCTTTGTGCAGAAGAGCTCCACACTGGCATGTTTTCCCTCTGATATTTTCCAATTGCTTGTTCTTTTCTCTCAAATGTTCTCTGAATTCTGTTTTGACGGTGAGGTAGAAAACAGCAGGATTGTGAGAGACAGGCTTCAAGTTGGATAACCGCAATTGTTTCGAACTAGAGGAGACAATAAAAGGGCCAGTTTCTGTGCTTCTCAAACACACAGCCCAGGGGCTTTGAGAAATAAGAAAAAATTAAGAAATAAATCTTTATATTAAACTGTGATTGAAAGAGACGAAAGCGTGTGTTGAGTGATGAAGCAAGTGCAGGAGAGAGGGGGTTAAATCTGAACGAGCTCATCAAAGTGAGTCAGAGAATGTATGATGATGGAAAAGACTCAGGATCAGGAGGAGACAGTAAATCAGGAGTGAAGATGATGCAGCAAGTGTGTAGGAGTACTTTGAGAGTAGAGAGAATCAGAGAATGCAAGCTGCATCAACCTGATAATGAATGAATAAACAACATTCCCAAACTGTAATGTTATGAAGTGGGGAAAGCCTACCTTAGATGATTAGATGGTCTGAATTGCCTTTAACAGATTTAAATCCAAATGTGACCCTGGGCCACCAAACCAGTTTTAAATGGCTGGGATATATTTTTAGGAATATCAAAAAAAAAAAAACATTGTATGGATCAAATTTTTATTTTAATGCCAAAAATCATTAGGATATTTAGTAAAGATCATGTTCCATTAAGATATTTTGTACTTTTCCTACCGTAAATATATCAAAACCTAATTTTTGATTAGTAATATGCATTGGTAAGGTCTTCATATGAACAACTTCAAAGGCGATTTTCTCAGTTTTCCTCGACCAAATATTGTCTGATCCTAACAAACTATACATCAAAGGAAAACTTATTTATTCAGCTTTCAGATTGTGTATATATCACAATTTCAAGAAATTGAGCCTTATGACTGGTCTTGTGGTCCAGGGTAACAAATGTTTATTGGTTCATTCCAAAGGGATAGTTCACCTAACAAAAAAGAAAAAAAAGAAACCAGCGGTGGTCACTAAGGAAAAAGCTGTATGAAGATTATTTTTTATAAATACAACTTATTTGTTGTTGTTCCACAGAAAAAAATAACGTTGTCCCCATTTTGGAAAGCAAATAATGACAGAACTGTCATTTTCGGGTTAACTATCCTTTCAGCTTCACACTCTCCTCTCAGAAATCGTGGGAAATGTTTAAAAATACATGTGGGAATGTTAAAGGAGCTAACTTGGATTTTCCCAGCGATTCACAATAGGAGATCACACCAGTTAATCCTGGGTACTCTTTCATCCCTCTCCATCACTCACTTCTCAATTAACTTCAGACTCCACCAGCTTGATGTCCTTTCTTTCACTCATTCCCTCTGTAGTCTCACTCTCTGTCTACAGGCCAACATATCAAGATATCTCTAGAGCATTGCTGTGGAGAAGAACAGAGGACACTTAATGAATCCATATATTTAAAGGTGCACTTAAACTTAGTTTGTTTTGCTGGCTGTAGTCTAGCAGTAGTGTTAGTGTAACAGTACATCCTTATGTTAGTTTAAAGTCTAAAATGTTTCAGCATGGAAGGGATTTAGGCACTAATGAACAGAATGCACATCTTAGAGTGTTTTTTATGTATAAATTGCTGAGGATTCACTGTATGTGTCTTGCAGTCGGACTTTGGCTCTTTATAAAGTGGGTGGTTTGGAGGGGTGGTATTTGGGTCTTCTCTGTCATTCATTTGATTATTTTTACAGTCAATCTGAATACTCAAATAATGCCTCAAAAACTGTTTTGCCAAACCTGAGGGTAAAATGTTCAAAATGGTGACAATGGCCTTTTGTGTTTAATTTTGTTTTGTTTTAATCCTCCAGTATAATAATCTCCTCACATGATGTTGGCATGAGTTTGGCGGGTCTGTCTCTGTTTTCTTGAGCATCTTTGAGCCTTCACCTGTCCCAAAATATGGCTCAGGAATATTTATGACAATTATTAGCTTGCATCTCCTTTTATTCTCTTTTGCTTTAGTAGCCCTCCTTTCACAAATATGATTTCATATTCCAAAAAAACAGGAGGTGAATAGTAGACAAATAGCTATATTTGTGAATTTCAAACTTTGTAAAAAGATGTTATTTTATTTATTTTTTTCATCACTGAAGTTGTAGTTGTAATTGTTATTACTATTTTTCAGGGTGGGAGATCGGGGTGGGTGATCTTAGGGTAACATGTTGTATAGCTTTGGACTGGGTTAATGAAGTGATCCACGTTATCCAGATCTGATTCAATCTGAGACCAGAGAAAGTGGCAGAAAAAGAAACAAAGTGTTATGTTTGCATGATTTCCTGTATTTTTCAAAGAGATGAATTATATTGTTGTGTACACTGAGTGGATATATGTTGCAAATGAAGCAAAAATTAGGCATTGAAATGTTGTCAGAACTTGCCATCATTTTGAGGCACTGAGGTTTATTCATATCTCAGTGATGCTGAACTGTCCCTGAAATACAGTTTTAAACCAAGAAAAAAAGGTGCCTGAAACAATGCCATGGGAAAGCTTTGTATTCTGCCATAAAAAAAAAAAAGAAAAAAAGAATGTATTGGTCTGTCTTGTTTAGTGCCAAAATAAGATCTTTATCTCTTATGGTTATTTCGATCTGCAATGAAAAAGAAAAGCGAGATCCTAGCTGGGTCAATTCATCCTCTGCAGAACTCAGTTCCACCTAACAGACTCCAGATCAATAAATGAGAGTATATGGCACATCCACTACATTAACCTTGCAGGTGTCCCACTGTAGCCCCTCGCCTCTGCTGGAGAAAAACATTCTCCCGTGCACGGCTGCTCATTGGATCAATGATGAAGTAAACATCAGCGAATAAATGTTTCAGCATTTTAGAGAAGTCAGTGGGTGGAATAGTCTATGGGCAGTGAAAGAGAGGTACTTAGATAGGGGCTGGTCTGTTCGGGACGCTGGAGTCTCTGAAGGCTGTAAGAGATGCCATTTTCTATTTGGCCTGACTGAAGAAAGAGGCCTGCATTGATTATTTAAGGCAGTGAAGCCACAACGGCATGTCTTGAGCCAAACCACAACACCAAGCTAATTATGTCTGAACTCCTGCCAATGGCTCTTCAGTTCACTGTCCTGTTAGAACATTATGCATGCACAAATAATATAGCATTTTATTGGTCGAGGCTAGAAAGATTCTGAAAAAGGCCTAAATGTGAGAGAAAAAAATAGTTATTCGATTGATTTTTTTTTTTGAAGTGGAAACCAAAGCTTTTCCACGGCAACACACAAAACATCTCCAACTGTGAGTGAGCTTTCTAACAGTTTGATACCAGACATCATAAGTAGTTGAGCCTTCAGCTACAGGATTAAACAGAATTGTAAATGAATTTCAGCAATTTTAAAGAGCCTCATCCACAATGAGAGATCAGCTGTATATTTCTTTGCATCTCTTTCTATCTAAGGAATGGACCTTAAAAAAGGACACAATTTCTTTGATGTGAGAAAAAAAAGCCTCTGAAATGGTTTACTTACATTTATTTTGCTGGTAATTATATCCTACATCTTCACCACAAATTCTGTACAAAAGATCTATTTCTATATTTGCAATAAATTTGTAATTAAAAAAAGCTGCGGATGCAGTACCTGTTTTATTCACACAAAATATCATTGAAAATGCATGGATATTCTGCAACTCTTGTCTCTTGTGATTTTTGTTTGTCCAAAGTTTTTTAGTGTTTTTATTGAGGGCTGCTAAGTGACTCTTTTGTTTAGTTTTAAATCTTTGTTTGAATCACAGATAAACAAGTGTGAGAAATGTAATACATACTAAACATCTTGCAGAGCCAAACTTTCTATTTTGGCGTAAAGGTTGGTTTACTTTGCAGCTTATTCTGGCCAAAGCTGCCCACATGAACAGAACAGACTTTCTGACCAACATGCACAATATTTAGCTATAGTTCATTTTATGATGTTCTAAGGGCAGCTTATTCAGTATGTCAGCAATAATTTACTATAGATAACTCGTTTAAATAATGGTGAAGCATCCTTCAGTGCAGAGAGCACTAAAAAAATATGGGAAAATATGTGAACTCACCATTTGGCTATACGCCAGATTGTAACACTCCTCTCCATAATTTTATTATTAATTGCTGGATAACAGGAACATGTTGTTCACATTTTAGCTTGTAAATGCAACTTTACATTCCAAAGGACCAAAGAAATCAAAGAAAGAAAAATAGCTCTAGCCATTTTCTATCAGATGATTTGTGAATGTATTTGATCAAACTGCTAAGAAATTCCAAATAAGCAGAAATGGTTCCAATGTGAGTCAATGATGTCCAGTGAAAGTTGAGATGCTGCATGTTACTCCATACGTTTTCCAAGTTTTATAGAAGAAAACACATGAGGATATTTAAGACTCCTTGTTAAAGTGATTTTTTAGACATAAACAGAACTTCTGAACTAGAGAAACAGAGTGGAAAATGAATAAAATGCACCTCATTTAATAACAAGGAAGAACCAGCCAGCAGAACAGAGCTCCAGTAAGAGTCTATGCGTCCTTCTCTGTTCTCTGCTGAGATACAGCACTCTTATTCCTTCAAACGTACATTAAGTCATCAACATACAAAGCCCACTAAATTATGAAGCAATTAATAATGTTGTGTGGGAGTGCATGATTGATGAGGGGGTGAAACAGCAGGGTGGATATGGATGCCCTGGCCAGGATAAATCATTCATGCCTGTAGGAGAGAGACTTTCAGTCATGCTGCTAATGAAGACTTAAGACGTGCAACAATCTCTCCTCAAAGCTGCAGAAAGAAAGAGAATTAAGATGGAAAAAAGTCTTCAAGATGGATTTAGAAAATATGAAGGCCCCTCTGGTTTAAAAGGCCCCTTTGATTTGAGGTTATTAGAAAATATAATGACTTATATGTAGACTTACATCAGACTTATGTAGCCAACGAGATCTCTTAAACATATATGCTTATATTTAAATGTATCTAAAAGAAATGCACTTACATGTGACATTATAGGTCCATGGATGGTCAAAAACCACCCATGGCATGGAAGGAAATGATGCAGAGTGCTATAAATGCAATAAGCTGTTTTCCATAATTGGCCAGAAATGGATCAGTTGTAATGGATGTGCAAAATGGGCTCATATTAACAGCTTCGATCAGAAGGGAGCTTCATTTGTGAAGAAAAATAGATTATGAACTGCTACAAAGTCATTCAATAATCAGAAAATTGGTGAACCATTTGCTGAAGTGGTTATTTAAAAAAAAAAGGGAATAAAAACTCTTTTGCTTCATATTCTATTGAGTCAGATTTTATTATTTTTATTCCTAAAAGAATCCTAGGGGGGAAATCATGGTTTCCATTAAAGTATAAAGCAGTATAACAGCACCTCTGATGAGCAAAAGAGACTTCCAGTAAAAACCAACCCCAAACTTTGAAGTTACATTGGTAACAAATAAATTCTGTGATTTTTGAGCATCTGAGCAATGAACTCCACAAACCGAACAGCAACTGAATCTTCATAGTAACTTGACAAACTGAAGAGTAATCAGACTTGTGAGATGCTTTGAATCACAGGTGTTACACAGTCCCAGAGCATGAGCATAGTCAGAACAGAGTTGATTCATGGTTGACTTCTTGGAGCATTAACCTTTGAAACAGATGGAAGAAATACCTGGAGGACTTTGAGGTGAGGTGAGATGAAGTAGAGAATGTTCTCCTGATCTGAGAACGACCCTGCAAGACTTCATCAGGTCCCTCGATATTTCACACAGTAGGAAGGCAGAGCACAAGTGTGAAAAAAATAAAGGATTTCAGGAAAGACATGTTAAGTATTTATGATCTTTTTCATTGTTTTCCTCCATTGTTGTTGCATTCATTAAGGGGAAAAAACTATTTACTGTGTTGTTTTTCTCTGAACCATAAATATCCAGCTAGTGTCATTCGTTCTAAAGAAAAATTATCATGAAAAAGTATTTAGACGCATCAGTCACACTGTTATTGCAATAAAATGTCAAACCCAGTGTCATTTATTTTAAAGAAATATTAAAACACTTTTTAAATAATACGTTATACAAAACATTTGTTAGGTTTAAAAACAATAAATGCTGAAAAGTAAAATTGCATTGTTATACATTCTGGCTGTCAAATGTCAGTGGAGCACATTAATGTGATGGGCCTGTGGTTATTCTGTTATGAGCACTTCTTCTTCTTTCGGCTTTTCCCTTCAGGGGTCACCACAGCGAATCATCTCTCTCCACCTATCCCTATCTTCTGCATCCTCAACACTTGCACCCACTAGCTTCATATCCTCATTAATTTCATCTATATTTGGTTTTCCTCTTTGCCTCCTGCCTGGCAGCTCCATGTCCAACATTCTCCTACCAATATACTCACTCTCCATCCATTCCAACCTGCCTGCACTCGCTTCTTTACCTCTTTTGCACACTCTCCATTACTCTGGACTGTTGACCCCAAGTACTTAAATTCCTGTACCTTCTTCACCTCTTCACCCTGTAACCTTACTGTTCCACTTCCCTTCCTTTCATTCACACACATGCACAGTACTCAGTCTTACTACGACTGACTTTCATTCCTCTTCTCTCCAGCGCAAACCTCCACCTCTCCAGGTTTTCCTCCACCTGCTCCCTGCTCTCCCTACAGATCACAATGTCATTGTCCAAGGAAACTCCTGTCTGACCTATTCTGTTATGCCGTCATCTTTACATATACACTAATCACTTCAAAACCATGCAAGGTAAAAGTCATAGCTAAATAAACAAATACATTTCTATATTTTTAAGCGTCCAAATATTTTGGGGCCACTGTACATCCTGAGCACTGAGAGCACAGGGTCTCAGCAGAACAGTACTTGTGGACAGGATGAGGTCAAAAGATTTGCCCGTGGCAATTCACAGGACAGGCTGTTTAAATTACACAACACACCTCTTTAACCTCAATGCGACTTCCCCCCACAAACATTAGAAACAATTACATATTCAGTTTTTCAAAAATGATTCATTCATTTATTTACTTCCCTCTTATGATTAGTGTTTTTCAAAGATAAGGCAAAATAGTCCTGAGGTACAGCAGTGGTGCATGAGGAATGATCTGCATTTGTAGAGCCGGCAGCTCTTTTCATTCCTGAAGGGGGAAAAACGCCTCACTGACAGCATGCAATTACTCTGAATATAGTGTGTCATTGTGTAAACGGTTTTAGATGCATGGATGGATTCTCGTGCATACTTCTGAAAAGATTATCGCTTATTTAAGTTCGTCTTCGGGGTTGTTCGTTCCCCTCTTTTCAGTCCATCTCCTCCCCGTTTTCCCTTTGTCCACCGTTGCTGTTTTTTAATCTGCTGTCCCTGCTTCTGACATCATATGCCACTTTTATATTCACTTAATAATAATAATATTAATAAACATATTAATAAATGAAGTACATATCAGTTATATACATATGTGTGTGTGTGTGTGTGTGTGCTATTGTATTAAATATTGTTACATATAATTTATTTGTATTATTCTGTTTTAATTATTCACAGACTTTGGATTGAGTGCACACAAAAGCATACACAATCCTTTACAAAGCATAAACAAGTTTAACAATGATGCAAGCAACTCTCACGGTTGAGCAAATACAGTTGATTTTATCTTGAATTAATTCAATTTGTTAATTCAATTTTAAGCCTTTCATGCCCTATTCATACTCATATATGTCTACTGAATAAAATCAAGCAATGAAAAAGTAAATGAAAGTAAACTTCCCTTTGGCTCTAGATGTATTTTCATGCTTCACCAATCGATTGGGTTCGCAGGGAGGCTGAGCGGCTGGAAATTCAGCACATAAATCAGTGCAGTTGTGTGCATGAGTGTGAGTGTTATTAAGACCAAACTCTCTCATTGATGTCTTCACCTCTGTTGGAGACGTTAGGGGCTCAGATGCCAACCACACTGTCAGCCACAGTGCATGCTAAAGGATGCATTTTCCAAACTGTTTCTCCCATGCACAAATATATAATATATCCACAATATCTGAAATTATGTATTGAGTTTAATAATATTCTGTGCAATTTTTTATGTCTTTGGAATGATTTGGCTGACTCACGTCTTGCCCTGTTCCAAATATGCCTACTTCTGCATTATAAAGTAGGTGAAAAACACTATGTGAGATGACTAATATGTCCAATTTCATAGTACTTAAAGGGTGACTTGAAATGTGCATCTGATGGACACTTTTCGGTAGCACTTTATTTTACAGCCCTGTTCCCCATGTACATACTATGTACTTATTATAGTAATTACAATAACTATGTAATAACTAGGTAATAACCCTAGCCCATGTAGTTACCTTGTATTACCAGAACTTATAAGTACACTATAAGTACATGGAAGTACACGTACTGTAAAATAAAGTGCAACCCACTTTTCTATCCCATGAGGCCATGGGAAAGGATTTGTCAATGGCAGTAAAGCAATTCCACTGGCACCCATGGGTCACTTGACCGTGATCACATGGCGGATGTTGAACATTTACATTTTATTCATGCTACACAAATTCATACTCCCATACTTTTTAATAGTCTCAAATCAAGCTTCAAGCCAAACGTAGTACTATTTGATTTCAGACACAGTGTTGCTAAAGCTAATTTCACAGCTATTTGTGTATCTTTAATACACACAAGTATTATTCTCACAATAAATAGGCTATCGAAATGGTTGTTTTTAATTGACACCGTTTTAGGTTATAACAATTTTAATAATAATAATGGAATATTCTCTTAATGGATTTTAAATGTAAAAGTCAGTTTTTGGGGCAAGGGTAAAATTTATGTAACACTTCTCATGATAATAAAAAAAAATCTACATCTTGGACTTAAAAAGGTTTCTGTCACTGAAACATTTAAAATCCATTTTATAAAACCCAATTTATGTTCAAAATATTCAACCACGCTGACAATCACTATAATTCATACACTGCACATATTCAGAACTGCAAGTGCTTGGCTAAATTCCTCAACACTGCTAAACCCATTTCACTCCTGCTCTTCATCTGATTTGTATTAGTTCCACATAGTTTGGATCCCCTATGGCAGCCCAGAGCTAAGACTGCAATTACACAATTATGGAAGGAGTCTTCTCAAAATCTTATAATTTGAGTTAAAACCAGAGGTGGGTAGAGTACCCAAAAACTTTACTCAAGTAAAAGTAAAAGTAATTCTAGAAATATTTACTCAAGTAAAAGTAAAAGTACTAGTCTTGAATAGTTACTTGAGTAAGAGTAAAAGAGTATCGGATAAAAAATCTACTGAAGTAGTTAGTTACTAGTTACTTTGGGTCATATATACGGAGTAGGGCTGGGCGATATGGAGCAAAAAATATATCTCGATATATTTTGCTATATCTTGATATACGATATATATCTCGATATCTTTACAGGAAAAATAACCCCCAAAAAACTACTGCAAAAACAAATATGGCAAATATTACATGTTATCGGGCCTATGAAACATTTTATTTTTTTCTTCACCATATGTTTTATTGTTACCTAATTCTGTGTTTTAGCATGTGCAATTATTTAAATGCATAAAAACAACTTAATTAGTTAAAAACAATTCTTAAAATAGCCTTATGTGAAATGTTTTTTCCCCTTCAGAAATTCTGTGTATTTACATTTTTTCTGATTATCAAATGAAGGCATAAAACATTCATTTAATTTATCTTTTAATTATTGAAAATTAAGCAAACTTTATTTTTTGGTAAACAAAGGGGATTTACTATTAAAAATAAAACATGGGAGAAATGTTGTGTGATTATTCCTTATAAAATTATGTTCGTTTCATTTTAATAGTAGTAGTAGTGGGCTATCTACATTCTGCTGTACAATAGTAATAGATTTCTGTCAAATACTTTTATTTTGATGGGTTTACCTTTACAGTTCTGTGTATGTGATACTACAGTCTATGCTGTGAT